>NW_006917097.1:3037964-3307814 GCF_000516985.1 Pestalotiopsis fici W106-1
AGCGTCGGCAGCAGTGTCGTCGTTTTCGCAGCTTGACTTCGCCAGAGGAGTGTCGAGCGACATCTCCATAAGGTCCTTGCCCACCGGGCCGGTGTAGGACTCTGGCGAAGATGTGATGCAGTTCTCTTCATAATCTTCGCGGACCGAGGCAATGGTAGGTCTCATGCTATACCTCTCACTGCACAGCTTCGCAGAGCGGCATCGCGCCTGTACATCCAATTTGGTTGACGGCGCGCTGACCAGCGACGAAGCAGATGAGATTGAGGAAGAGCGTGAGGTACGGGAAGTATCCGAAACCATAGACTCTGGCGAAGAAGCTGTAGAGACTGAATTGGCAAGCGAAGAACGGCGAGCGGGCTGATAGTAGCTGAGTGGCGACGTGGACAGGGTACCGGGCCATCTCTCCGAGTTTTGTGCAGCACTCGCGTGCGCCATGGCGAAACCCATTGAGCCCTTGGCACCAAGCAGGCATGACGAGGTACTCGCAGCAGGAGTACCAAGTCCGCTAGACTGAGGTGTGAGGCGCGGAGTAGGCAGTAAGCCAAGGGCAGGTGCCAGCAGACCTGGTGTGTTGGAAACCTTTGGTGCTGGCTCCATGGTATATGGCACATCATAGCTTCTGGGAGTAGGGGTAGATTCGTTGGATTCGCTTCCGCAGACACGGCTCCGTTCCCGGGTTGCTGAAAGGAGAGAACGAGGCGACATGACACGGAAATCTCCAGTGGTAGATTTGCTCTTGGCCGAGACAATTCCACCAACATTGTCCAGCTCGGGAGTGAGCTGAAGTATAAGATTCTTCCAGTTCTGTACCTCGGCCTCGTGGGAGGGAGAGCTAATGCCACCGGGTGATGGAGGCTGTGATGGAGTATACTTGAGAACAATGTCAGTCCAACGCTGGAAGACATCATCAGTTATATGAAGCTTCCAGTTAACAGCCAACAGGAAAGCCATTTCGTTTTGATTAATTTCCTGGGTTGCGAGACCAGAAATCTTGCTCCAAGCACGCGCAGAGTAGTTGCGATCCTGCAAGTACTTTGAAGCCAAGATCAGGGCGGCCAAGAACATGCGACGCCCGCACTGCAGCGCGCGCCTGGCAAGAACGTCATCGGGCTGCTCCATGGTAAAGTCGTGCTTGGGAACATGCGGCTTGATCAAAACGAGGTAATACAATGCCACCTGCAGGGTAGAGTAGCTGGTGCGGGAGCGGCGCAGCGTTTCTTGAATGAAAGTGCGCAACGGCAGCACAGCTCGCTGACCCAATTCAGCGCGGCTAGGAATAGAAGACAGGGGCCAGATCGCTTCTACGATTTGAGTTGATGAATCTGTATTGTGAGGTTGAGCGGTTGCCGCTGGGCAGTCAGAGAGTCATCGTTTATGCTTACCGACGAGATTATCGACAAAGTTGACCTTGCGATCGCCTTGGCGGACCAAGGTGGGAGGGCATCCGGTCCTGGAAATCGAGCTGGCAGAAGTACGTCTGGGGTTCTGGCGCATATGTTGCGGCACCTGCTGGGCCGATCTTTGAGAATACGACTCGGTCCATTCGGAAGAGCTAAAGCGACTGCGGCAAGCATCCAACGAGTCCGAGGTGTAAGCGGAGATGGAAGTATCGTCGGATTGTTGAGAGGAGGCATCGGAGAAGATCGAGCTCGCAGAGGACGATGCCGTCGAAGCTAGGGAGGTGTTGTAGGGTCCATGGGAGTGGGTGACTGGCAGCGAGTCATCATTGCTGCGCAGCCTCATTTTCGTTTATGTGGTGGGAGAGAAGAGACTATATTAAGTTCTCAATATAAACCTCCAGTCGCCGCCGAATCGAGTCAACCGATAAGCTAATAGATCGTGAATATATTTAGTAGTCGAGATGGTTTCGCAACAGCATACGTGCGCTATTGCAAAACAAGAAAGTCGAGTAAGGAAGTAGGCTCTCTAGCAAAGAACCGACTTTTCACGAAGAATTAGACCGGAGGACGAGACAACGCGGGCGACTGGAGTGATAGTTGTAGAGTTCGCAAGAATCATTGTGTGGCTGTATGTTTCGATTAAAGAAACATGGATTGGGTAACTGGAGTGGAGGCTGCTAGATCAACATTGAGCTATCCGCCTACCAAACCATGTAATGTCGAGGTTGTAAGGTGAATTCGGTTGCGCGTATAATGAATGGTAGATAGGAGTGGAGATTTCTGAAAGTAAAGCTGTCGAATATGGTATTACACAAACTGGAACGGGTTCGGTATGTCGAGTTTTTTTTTGTTTTGCTTTGCTTTGCTAGCGAGGTCGATCGAATGAGTAGTAGTAGTCGGTCGAAGACACTAGGGAGATGTTGTTGCAATGCTTCAAACAGGCAGGCAGCGTCAGAGGGTAGGAAGATTATGCAAGGTACGAGCACTACAACCACCGTGATGCCTGTGAGAGCATATATGCAGCTGGGTGTGAAGGGGAGGAGAGAGGCTCTCTTAAGGGCCGGACTCGACGAGGCGAATCACTGGGCGGAGATGGCCTTTGGGTATGAGTCGTCTGTCGCGTGGTGGCCTGTACCAAGACAAGACAAGACGCAACAGGTAGGGTACCTAGGGGGGGCAAGGCAGGCGAACAAGGCCACACAAACAGGCAGGCAAGGGCCGAAGTCGTGTGAGAGTGGTGTGGCAGGGTACCGGGCCTTTGTTAGCAGGTCAGTCAGTCCCGTCAGTCAGCTCCCAGTCTCGGGGGGGGGATGATGACTATGACTCTTTCCTCCCTCCTGGTAGGTGGCGAAGGCTACCTAACCGACTAATCCCGCTGGGCTTGGTTGGCTGAAGTGGAGTAGGCAAAGTGTCTGCTTTTGGGCTGAGAGTCCCAGGATGGAGCCACAACAGACACGGCCAAGGGGGGGCGGATCCTGACCGATTTCAGGTTGCCAACTGGTCTTTGCTAGGTGTGAAGGGGCGACAACGGAGCTGAGAATAGGCCAAGTGTCTCGCAGGTGTCCACCAGAGAGGAAAAGAGGTAGTGAATGATGACTGATGGCTTGAATTGCTGGAAATGCCCGGAATGACTGACTGAATTGAACTCAGGATTTTGTCACACGCCGTGGCAGCCTGAAATGGTAGCTTTGTGCAAATCAAACCGTGGCAGGTGAACAAAGAAGGACTAGGGACGAGTGAAATGACTGATAATTAGGGAAAAAAGAGGATTGATGTTGGAATCTAGGCAGAACAACACAAACGACGACACGAAAAACCCGAGGAAGTCGCAATGCAATTTCTTCAACGTCGAGGAGAGAATTGGGGGGAAAAGGACTCCTTAAGGCTGATCCTGGCCGTGTGCGGAATTGTTTGTTCTTTGTGTAAAGAAAATAAAAGTGTTGAATGATCGGTCTACCAGTAAAGTAGTAGGTTGTGTCTTGGAAATTGGTACGAACAACGTGGTGATCGACGGCCAAAAAAAGAATATGAGAGGAGATGGTTGGTAATATCTTCCCGCTACTATCTTTGTCGCTGAGAGAACAAATCAATGTCACTACAGACGATATAGAGTTCACAGAGAAGACTCGAGTTGGGCAAACGTAATCAACTCAAAAAAGAGATATGAGATAGATGTAGTAGTAGTCGAATTCAAGCCGCCCAGTAGTAGTAGATGCAAGAGTAGACAGATTTGGGTGAGCATGTAAAATAGACACACGCACACGCCACAACGCTCTTTTCTTAGCACGCACTTTTTTTCGAAGCTGCTTCTGATGATGGATGGGGTGTATATCAAAGAGTAGTCAGATCGAGTTGGGGGGGAAACCTTAAAACCAAAGTAGCGCAAAGAATAACTGTAGTATATCGGAACTCTTTAGCACAACTTTCTTGTCGACAAGTTTGCCGTACTCTAGATCTTAGATTCGAACATGGTGGCGGCGTTGTTCGATTAGAGAGGAGAAACCGGGGGCGACACGGGCTGGGGGGAAGGACATCGGGCGAGTTTTGAATAATCGAGACATCCCATTTTTTTTCTTTCCTTCTTTGCTCTCTTCCTTGTCTGGGCATTGGACACCCAGCTACACACTAGGTATCGGAGTGGACCAGTCAAGTTCTGACGGTCAAATGGGAGGGGGCACCGGCAACAAGCCTGTGGAGGAGGGGGGGGCCAGTCATGATTGGACAAATGGGGATTTTGGTGCGCGTCTTGTCTGTCTGATCACTGGGTGTGAAGGAAGAGAGCTGTGATTTCTCGGGCCACCTAAGCACAAAACTGGACTGGAGCTGGTAAGAGCCAGCTAATTGTGCATACCGACTTTACATTAGCGAACCGGCAGGGGCTCAATCTGACCAACCAGCGACTTGACGGGCTAGGCGGAAATGCAGCCAGCGAACACTGTACATGGTGGTAATGACCAAGCCGTGATTGGACAGACTTGCTTGGGCGAGCTGGTAAAACTGTATCAATGAGAGACTATTCACTGTCCACTTGGCGGTTGGCGTCGACATTTTAGTGCATTTTATGTAAGGTTTCTGGAGGCTGGGGCAGCAGCGCGTACTACCTATGTACACCCACGATATACACAGTACAGCCACTCGGCTTTTCTCATGTTGAACCCCCCATGCATCGTCATCATCAAGTGCATCAAGTCTGTAGTATATACTACCACTGCATGACCACAGTAGTAGTAGTAGTAGCACTTGACATCCAGATGCGGCCTGGTAGCCCCGTCTTTACACACACTGCTGCTGGCCGCTGTGAAGCCATCGTCTATGCTCTTTTACCGCCCAATCTGTTTGGAGTCTTTCCACAGAGCCTCTGACTGCTGGAGTTCGGACAAGATACAGGCAATGTACCCATGTAATGAGAATAGTGCATCGTGCTTGCGCCGCTTATCAAGATGCACCTACCAAACCAAATGCACGGCATCCAAAAAAAGAGAACACTGGCAAGAGCCTCTCTGGTATTATTAGTTTATCCAAACAACAAATACAGATTTTGACAGAACAAATGGAAGGAGGAGGCAGTCGCAAACTCGCCGTACCCCCAATACTCGACATCAATCACACAAACCCCTACATCAAGTGGAACACACACTTGCAACAACCACGCATTTGTTTCTATCTACTATCATCAATGACTGAAAATGACCTTCATTTCATACCGAGAGATGCGGGTTTGGCTCGGCCAGTTGCAGACCTCGCATATACTTTTTTCTATTCAACGCCATGAGGGCCCGGAAATCTCAAGGTTCATAGCACTCCACTCCACACGTGGCTCTGTTTGCAGCCACAGCTAAATTGCATACAAAGCATACCTACTACGTATATCGTATTTCCACCATGCCCTTGTCTGCTACTCTCATGAGACTTGTGAGGGCAGGCAGGTCGCCCAGCAACCTGGCATAGCAAAGTTTGGGTCCATGAATATCTTCACCTTCCACTGAGTCAAGATTTTCGGAGCGGAAGATCAAATCGCGACAATGGCGAGGGCCCGACAGGCGGGAAGCCGGACAGTCATACGGCAGGTCTACTAGCTTAGACGCAGTAATCATGCTCGACATTACCAGTCTTGCCGGTCATTTCAGCGCAACAGCTGATGAGCCCACCTAGCTCCAGACTCATTTACCTCAGCAAATGAAACGATATTGGCTTTGCACCTACCACCATCGGAACATTCACAGTGATAGCAAATTGATGGGTTTCCGATCTTGCCTGGCCTCGATACATCTAGATTCGTGTTGGTTGCGCTCGGCTCCAACTCAATCTCCAAGGTTACTGCACTACAGGGAATGCGCCAAGTACTTGAAATCAACTTTGACTGCATACTACTATTGAGTACACGCACACACGGCACTGACGGTAAGCACCGAACCGTGCTCGTATTGCCGAGACGAGACGAGACGAGACCAAACCAGACCTGGCCACCAAAGTATTCGCAATCGCCATCGACCCCGCGATTTCATTCAACTGCCAGCTGTTCATCTTCCTTGTACCGAGTGAGCAGAGAGGCGATTTACAACGTAGGTATTGCGCTGTGGCTTTGTTTGCCCAGCGCTCCCGAAACTTTGAACAAGGGCACCACGCAAGAATCACGTATTCTTCTAGATTACAATCTCCCATTCGGAAATGTCCCCATCAATGCTTGCCACTGGACCCTGACATTCCTTCCGTTGCGTCGCCTTTCAGTTGAACAAGGGAAGGATGCGAACAAAAATCGTCGATGGGTTTTGAATCACAGCCGGCCTACGTATTCTTTGCGCGCGTCTTCTTCATGTCGACAAAAGCACACAGCCTGGCAGCTGGATTGCGCAGAGTTGCAATATGGAGCCAGCCTCCAACCAGAGCGTCAGGCACTGTTTCGTGGCATGTATGGTCCGTAGGCTGTGATCACCACCTACTGGGTGTACAAGGTAGCGTAGGTACTTGGCCATCTCCGGAGATGGGGTACTCCGCTAGTCGGCGGCGCCTCGGAATTGCGTCAGCTCATCTTAGAAGGCTACATTGTTGCGTGGCTCATCGCTGTATCGGCCGCATACTTGTTACGCAGCACTGACCCAGGCCAGGCCATCCAATTCCCTGAGATTGGCTGTCATTTTACGGGCGGGCGCTGCACGAAAGCATATGCTGCTACAATTCGTCAATGATACACTGCCTCAATACTGGACATCTCCAATGTAGGAATGTGCGCGCGACGGATGCATTCAAACGTGCTTCGCTTCCTGCATCTCTGGTCTATTCTACACGTGCTTGGACACCAAAATAAACCCAAAACGATCAAACGGGAGCCCACAGTAAGAGGGCATCGCCGTGTTTTGAAGATACCAATATGGTATAAATTCCAAGCGGGCGTTTTGCCAGAGCAAAGACCTAAATTTGAACATGATACAGCTCATGGCGATCATGCTGGCCCCGAAATACCTTGGCAACTTGTTTTTCTCGGTTTGCTTGGGGCAACCCAGCATGTCGCACAAAACACGCTGCAATACAAAATGGCGTTCATCAGATTGTGACGAACAGGTTTGCATATTTTGCCTGCCAGGAACGATATTTTGCCCCTCTACAATTCCTTTTCATGAATCATGGTGTCAATCAAGGTACTCGGGGGCCAAAAAAACGTAGCTGTGACGCGACCGACAATCGTATCCTTGATGGAAGAAGTCTCCAGCAGAGAGTGAATGTTCGCGAACATGAGCCACCGAAAAGTCTCTCACGGGAGACAGGCAGGCAAGGCAGGGGCTAGCTGCTTCTTGTTCGCCACAGCCTTCTGATAACACGGTAGTTTGTAGTACTTCTGCCTGTTGAAACTGCGCTCCGTGTCTGTCCAGGTCGCCGCAGCTACCGCAATCAACAACAAAATACCCGCCCTCTCTTTTTGTGGCCGTGGCAACGAATGAGAGGGCGTTTGGGCCTGGACGAATTACAATTATTGCCTCCATGCGGAAGGGATCGTGTTGGAAACAATGCAACAGAATACTTTGCGTGTGGATGTTTTAAAGCATTTGCATTAAGATAAATTAATGAAAGTATAGTTCTTTAGGGAGAGTTCACCAGGTGCAGCAGCCAGCTTCTTGCGCAGACTTGCCAGCGCCCATTGTGTTGTGTTGCACGACAAGCATGATGGGAGGACAATATCCTGGTTGTTACACTTGAACAAAGTCCCCCAAAAGATGGTTTGAATTATTGGTTGTTCGTGCATTAATATCATATTGTTGAGGTCATACAGCCTTTTTTTTAACATTTGGTATCATCATTCATCTCAGCCCAACGGCTTACAGAACTGAAATGCCAATATGTACGGGCATGCATGGCACGCGCCAAAAAGGTCGCTGGTCATGCATCCATTGCAACCCTCAAGCAAAAACATTCGAGGCTACATATTTGAAAATCATCATCATTAGCAACAGTCAATCAATGACATTGAGCTATCTTTGCCATCATTGCCCAAGGCAGATAGAGATATTCTAGAAGTGCGCAATCGCAACAGGGTGAGTCAACATGGTCTCTCCGTCTCGGCCTTGATCTTTTTAGAATCTTCACGAAAGTACTATAGGCCTTGCTCGGGCGAAATCGGAGCGCTACAACAAAACCATTCCTTCAATATACTGTGTACCCAGTGACGCATTTTCGGGGCGAGGGATCATACATGGCAAAACGACGCAATATGGCGTTCTCCGTAGATAGGAAAGGTCTAATGGGGCCTTGCTGCCCAAAAAGGGTGCTGATGCAAAATTGTCTTGTCATAGGTTATGACTGGATTTGTTCTCTTTCCCTCGCCGAATGCGTTTCTTACGATTGTGGCATGACAAACACGTCTTTGCTCACGGGACATTTCTGACAAGAGGAGATGGAAAAATCTCAAAAGCAAACATGACTGAACTGCACGTCATCAGGACAAAGAAAGGAAAAATGAGCCACTCGGCATCCTTCCAGAGAGAGCCCATCTGAACTTGTCCCGTCTGGTCTTTTTTAGATAGGATCTAGTTCTATACGATTTAGAGTCGTCTGGACCCATCGTATGGTGTATCTTGGGGTTGTGGCTACCTCTAATTGTCTTTGCCGCGCGGGTCCGCACTCTTTGGACTGACCAAGCTGGCTGACTATACGCCCGCGCTAAAGGGAAACGAGCTGAACAGAGGCCCAGAAGTGGCGATTATTTGTCTTTGAGCCGATAGATCACAAGACCCTTTTCCCAACTCTCGTAATGTCCAGTCGACTGCCTAGGCCGTGGCCTGGTCAATCTGGGGAACGGGGGAGAAAAAAGGACTCCATCTTGAAGCGCTCTGGTTGCCTCTACGGTGACATATTTGAAAGGGCTGCGGTCTCAACCGAGCAGGCATAGGCAGAATAGCGCGGATAGATGAAAGAAGGTAGAATCTAGATTCCCAGACTGCTGCATGTTTCTCGTCGCACTCGCCGGCGCGCACCAGGGGGGGAAGAGGGAGGGGGTCATTTCCATTCCTCCTCTCTCCAACCCCACACTAACCCGAGCCCCGAAGCCAAGGAAACTGGACAGTCATCCAAAAAAGACTACAGAGTACTGCCACCTTGCCAAAGCATGGACATAACACACACACACGCACGCACACAACACTGCCCCCTTCAAGCCAATGAGGCCGCTTGACACATTGCGGTAAGCATGAGTAAAAGAAGATAGCAGACTGGCCAGCCGCAATGGTAAACTGAGCGGGGTGACTTTCTTTCTTTGACCATCGGCTTTTTTCCATAGGGAATCCTACCAATACAGCCAACTTTCAATTTGGTGTGGGAGGTTAGGACAAGCCCGAGACAGAATTGCGTATGCAGTGTCACTTTTTGTTTTCAATATCATTTCGATATAATCATTTGCAAATAGGCCTCCAGCACCAAAGGTCCACACGAAAGAATAAGAGAAGGAGAAACGAGAAAGCCCCAGCCCAGTAGGCGCAGTCACTATAGAAAATCTATTTTGCAAGACAGACGATTTGACCTCTTGGCCCGCCCCCCTCCCCGGACTCCGGTGAAGCATAACAAACCGCGGCCCGCGACGATCGTGGTTCAGTACTTGAAATATGAACTACTACTGATCTGAAAAGATACTGCCCACTCTAGCACTGCCCTTTTCAAAGCGTACACATGACCACAAGGCGCCTTGCCATTTAGTCTTCTTTGCTTTTCTTCGGACCCTCGCACGAGGCAGAACAAGTCCATACGTGAAATCATGTCTTTTTTTTGGGATCCAAGCCGTGGCAAGAAGGGGGAGTGAGGGGGAGGGAAAGGGAGGCTTGCATCACACGATGGCCGGCGCCCCGGCTGTTCCTTGATGACAAACATGGTCTCTTTTCCCCCACCTCTCTCTCTTCTCTCTGGCCGTCTCGTCTACCAACGGAGTATCACGGTTGGGGTCGGCCAGCGTCAGCTCACGTTTTCTTTTGCTTTGCCGCGGGGTCCCTCCCCTTTCGGTTCATTTGATTACATACATAGTGTGTTCAAACATGGTGACTTGGGGGGATAGCGGGACTTTGAGGATACTCATGGCCCGCTGGCTGGCTTACATGATGACAAGAGGACTGACTAAACATCCTTCCTACGGCGAGATCCTCTAGAGATCCCATCCAAATGGGGGGAGTTAGTCTCAAAAGTACGTATAAGGCCTTTGATCACGCTCGAGCGGAATGCCCATAGCAGCAGCAGAAGCAGCTAGATGAAATCGCCCGAAAGCCAAAAGAACCCGCAATGTGATCCTAGTGGTCACTAATGAGTGCATTGCAAACAGGCATGGTGATCCTTCTGCTTTTTCTCTAAACAGACTGCCCCTCTATGTACGTAGGTGTGTATGTCTATGTGTGTGTAAGTGCTCGCCAAAAAACTGTGCCACGATGAATCGCGGGGATTCATCCTTTCGGATCGCGTTTGACCCAGCTATCAATCCCCTCCCCAATAGGCAACCAAGTGCAGATTCAGCGCAGAGACTTTTTGCCATGGAGTAATAAACCCTGATATTTTTCTTCCTTGTGACATCAAGAATCCATTTGCCATATCGAGCGTGTCATATCAATCCACAAAAGGAAGCATCAACACAGATCTTTCTAGAAGCCGTGCCTAAAAGCTTAAAATCATGATTAGGCAGAGTTGAGATTTGCATGATCCTTCTGGGCGACGATTCGGATCCCACTACATGTACGTACACTGACTTGCGAGGTTTCATTTTTTAAGCTCTAAACTGTATTGCAACCTCGTCGTCCCTCCATTCTTTGCTTTTACCCCCCTCCTCCAAATCTGACAGGATCTGTGTTGGTGGGTTGCAGGACTAGGCAGCAGCAGCAGCAGCAGCGGGCAGGCAGATCTCCCCAGTTTCATAGTAATATCAAAGAAATATGCAAGGAAATGGAAGGAAGATACCCACACAAACTGTCAAAAAAAGAAAAAAAGCATTTAACATTTTCCGTATCGGCAAAATGGTAGGCTATATCTGTCGAGCCTCGCATAAACAGATAAGTATCCTTTTTTTTTCTTTCTTATTGCTTTGAGCACTTTTCGCTTTCGAGGCAGATCTTCAAGAGGGCTGAAAGTGCGGCGCCCGCCCCATGTGTGTGTATGCGGGTGAGATTGATAAACCACGCCGAAAAAACACGGCCCCCAAACAATATGTACAGAATATGGCCCGTAATGAAACCTTGTGATTATCATATATTGTGGGGGAGACGGGGGGGAAAAAGCTTTACACCATTGCATCGAAAAGCAGAGATCGATTATTGATAATGCCATCTAGTCTCCATGTCAGCTGACTTTGGTATAAGTGCTGACATTGCAATTTTCCTGCAGCCGGCTTACTTTTGTAAGAGCTCGGCACCTACTACAACGAGCACCCATGTTTGGACCGGTATTTACTTTATTAGTACATATCACAAAATAAACAAATTGTCTGAAAATCACATGCAAACATAAAATTAGGTAAGCGTGGCCGTTCTGTCCTTTCACGACATGATGACAAGGCTGTCAGTGTTGTTGGCAATCATCCGAGCCTCGCCTTCTGTGTCTCCATCAAACATACTAGGTGTTGGGCCCCAAGGCTTTAAGAAGGATATCTGTTGAGAGCCTCGAGGCCATGGTTAGCCTTGTCACGCCCGGCTTGAGTCAAGGGCAGTTAATTCTCTATGCCTTCCAAGAATTCAGAATTGAGGATCGTGATGATGCTTTTGTGGCCACAAGACATTTGTAATTGCTTCTGGCGTGTACGACCATGTCAAGATATCTAGATGCGCTGTGCGTATTCATCAAATGGGGAAGAGCCAGCTATATGATCTCATAGCCTCGTTCATATCGGTCTTGTCTTGTCTTTTTCAAAGAACTGTCTTAGCCAAACAGGTAAACAGATAATTCTGGGAAGAATCAAGCAGAGATCAAACGGGCAATAAATGAACCAGTAGTAAACGAATATCAAGAATCAAAACAGACAGAGCAACTGCAAACCAAAATAAAACTTCAATATTGTAGTACCCAAAATGCCACTTCCAAGTGGCAAAGGAGGTATCAGCCCCAAAGGTACCTTCTTCCTCCTCGTCCCGGTCACCATCCAGGATGGATCACGGGTGTGGCTATCTGTCCCTGAGACCTCTGGTCTGGTGCCGGAGAGCATAAATAGACTGTTTGATCTGCCTTGGTTCAAAATCGGATGACAAGGCAGCGCAAAAAACTGCAAAAAGAGGGCTTCTTTGAAATCCCAATATTTGGGGATGCCCGTCCCGATTTCCAACTGGTGATTATGAAATCAAAACCCAAATCTTCTACCTCAATGACTGTTACCAATCCTTGGTACCTTTGATCACTGGACCGTAATGACGAGATCGCTTGTTGGTTGAGCAGGCTCCAGACTGCTGCCTCTCGGTGACAGGCAGAACTCTTTGGTATGGCTGTTATCCGCCACCACAGTGCCATGCGATTCTGTTCAATGAGTCAGTATCTGGGCAGTCAAGGTAATATTCGGATGACGTCTGATCAAGTGTACACTCAACGGCTGGGCGACTCACCTTGCTAGATTGATAGCTTACTCAAGTCGGACATGAACATGATGCCCGAATCTGGCATCGATTGTGTTTTGGGACTGGATTTTGAGTCATGGGTACGTCTTTCCAGGATGTGGCCTCTGCCTTCGGTCGAGCTTGACTTTTAAATTCATTCAACTGACCAAATTTGGTTCGTGCCTCCTGACTACAGGATGACGCAGAGTTGCCGTATTCTGGAATGCTATTATCTTGTTTGAATGATCCAACTCGAATCACAACTGCAAAACTATGACTAGGCTTCTGTAGAGGAGTTCCGGAAAACACAAAAGCCCTGAACGCCGGGTGCGGCAATCAAACATGCAACACCTGAGCTGAATTTGTTCTCATGCGTCAACAGTGTCGGGAGATTTAAATGTATGCATTCCATCCTTCGCGTGCGTGAAAATGGCGATACTTGTTCTGAGTTTGAGCTATATGAGACGAACATAGACAGGCTGCAGAAAGCACAAGAAGACACAATGTAAACTCGTCAGTGCGGATGAAGCTGTTTCGCAAGACCATAAGCACCAGTAGCGCGGCATCAAAGTCGTCTTATTTCGTCCTACTTCGCCAAATATTCATGCCTCGAAGCAAGACTAGACATACAGAAACTGATTTCCCAACCCAAGTTGCTTTTGTGAAAATTTGATTTTGTCATAGGCATCTCCTCCAAACCCTAAATCAAGCAAATGCAAAGCTGCTTACTTCGCTGCACCCCTAAGCTGCCATGTAAGTGGAAGCATCAACACCCTCCTTGGGGAATTCGCTAAAAACACACATTAGCATCATGGTAATAAGACAGGGTAAATTACAAAACCTACGGAAGTGCAACCTCGAAACGCTTCTCGATTGCCTTGAGTACCTCCTGATCTTGCTCACTGCTCACGAATGAGATGGCGAGACCCTTGGTACCGAAACGGCCAGCACGACCGACACGGTGGAGGTACGAGTCAGCATCGGCAGACAAGTCGTAGTTGATGGCAAGGTTGATGCGCTCGATATCAATACCACGTCCGAAAACGTCGGTAGCGACACAAATACGCTTGTTGAAGTCCTTGAACTCCTTGTAGCGTTTGATACTGAAATCGGGGTTTAGCTCGTTGATCTCCCAATTTTGAAATGTTGTCATCAGGACTTACCGCTCTTCTTGGCTCACACCAGAGTGGACAGCAATGGACGGGAAGTTGCATTCGCGCAGTAGCTTGTCAAGCTCTGTTGCACGCAGAGTGCTCTTGACGAAGATGATGACCTGGTTGAACTGAAGCTCGTCAAGAAGCTCGTTGAGCTTGCGGTTCTTTTCCTTCTCGTCTAGCTTGATGTAGTATTGCTGCAGACCGTGCAGCGTCAACTTGGTATCCTCGTCGACATAGTGCTCAGTTGGGTTCTGCATGAATTTCTTGCAGATGGGCTTGACCTCTTCGGACAGGGTGGCGCTGAACATCATGACCTGCTTCTGCGTAGGGGTGGCACGGAAGATCTCCTGCACGTCGCGGCGCATGTCTTTCGAATACCCATTAGTCTCGACAACCTGCAAAGTTGTAAGAGCGCAACTCACCAATCTGATCCAACATCTTGTCACACTCATCGAGTACGAAAATGCGGACACTTCCCAGGCGCAGGTGCTTGTCCCTGATAAGGGCTTGCAGACGACCCGGGGTACCGACAATGATGTGCGGGTGAGTCTCCTTGTTCTTCAAGATCTCGGCATCCTTGACAATGGGAGTACCACCGTAGAAGACACCGGTCTTGATGTTGGGCATGTACTTGCTGAAACGGTTGTACTCGTTGCGGATCTGGAAAGCCAGCTCTCGAGTGTGGCACATGACCAGGACGGAGCATTCGCCGGCAACAGGTTCGACTTGCTGCAGAGTAGTCAAGACGAAGACGGCCGTCTTACCAAGACCCGACTTGGCTTGACAGATGATATCACCACCAAGAAGGGCTTGGGGAATACAGGTTTGCTGAACTGTAGATAGCGATCGTATGTCAGATAAAGATTCCCATAAGTGAATTAAGCGGTGGTTATGAACGGAGAGGGGCATGGACAAGGTCCGCCCATCATCGCAGCATTGTCGTATCCGAATATCATGAGAGCCGAGCATTCGTCTTGTTCCTATTGCCTCCATCGGCAGGCGCAGATAGGCGCCACGAAATTGATGGGCGCTGATCGCGTAATGGACGCGACATGGCTATTTCACAACCAACGACGGATACCTGCTTGCAAGGTGCTTTGACCATGATCAAGCAACCAGTACTTGGTAATATACACAGGAGGTATCTCGTCGCTGGGACTGAATGCCACAAGGTCGCAGCTGAAGCGCTGTACTCTTGACAGGCAGCATGTCGAAAGATGCCCGCGCAAGGCAAGATTTCTTTCCAGCTGGTTTGTTCCCCCCACATCGACCAACTCTTGTGCTTGGCAACAGACCAGCACCACCCCCAGATAATCCGGAAGGGGATGCGCTGGGCTGCGGCAATCAGCCTGATCCCGCGCCGACGATTGATTCCCACCGACTCTTTTTGACTCTGGCTTTCTTTTTTGGATTTGATTTGCTTGCGAGATGGACGGACGCTTGAAATAGGAGGGAGGGATAGATGGATAGACATAGAACTTGACCGATGTGTGTTCTAAACGTGACAGTATTGGTAGACTAACCCTCCGAAGGATGCTCGAAACCGCAGTCGGTGATAGCGCGGAGAATCTCAGGTTTCAAGAGGAAGTCGCGGAATCCAGTGGAGTGGATGCCGACGTAGGAGCCCTTCTTGTCGACATTGTTGCCGGCGGCGGCCGCATCGGCCTTCTTGCCGTTGGCGGGGGCGGCGTCATTGGGAGCCAACTCCTCGTCGGAGTAATCGATGAGATCCTCTTCGGCAGACATGTTGAACAGGTGTTGTGGTTGAGATTAGAAGTAGAATGCGAGGTCAGTTCACGTCGAGATGAGTCAGTTCACTCGGGTGCGCTGTACGAGCGGGCGATGAGGAGTTGAGCACGGAAGGGAAAAAAAGAAAAACCAAGATGGTAAGAGGCGCGCAATTGATGGAAAAAAGAACAAGAGTCGAGTCGTGGCAGCCTCTGCTGGAATGACCTTGTTTGATGGACAATTGAGGTCGAGGCTGGAGAATGCGGGTGGGCGGGCGGATGAATCTGACGGGGTTGAGCTTTGGCTGAGCTGGGCGCTGGAAGCTGGCCTGAAAACTGCGGGACCCAGTAAAAAGCCAGTGGGCAGTGGGCACAGCACGGAACCAAGCAGAAGCAGTGGCCAGGTCCCCGTCAAGCCCCGACGCCCTGGCCACTTTTAGTGTGTATTCGAGGACACCAGCCACAACAAGGCAACCAAACAACCAACCAACCAGCCCAGTAATGGTGAAAAAGGCAGCCAACAAGCAGGCACACAATCACTGCAGAGGCTCCAGCGGTTGTTGTTAGCGTTTGCGCCTCATCCAACCAAGCAATCTAGGCAGGCCAGTTTCGCGTTAGTAGTGAGGCGCAAACCGAGCAATCAGATTCTCTCATCAGTGCTCTCTCTGGAGTCTTGCCGGCTCTGGACCAAAGGTCCTAAGACGCACGGGCCAACAAATTCCGGACAGGCCAAATGCATGTTTCCTGTTCCCCAGATTTTTCTTTTCTGTTCTTGGCAGTAGTACGTACGTATTCCATAGGGCAGGACAAAGGGCATGTGTAAATCTACGATCGACTTTTAGTCAGCGGTCGTTGTAGATAGGTCAGCCAGGAAAACGAATCAGATTGAGCACGTTGAGCAGCCTTTCTCTGGGATTATGGGGTGCCTACAATTACACTCTGATATCATAGCTAGGTCCTAATTACTATTCCGTTCTCTTGTCTAGATACTCCCGCCACACTCTGCCCAAATCAGCAGGCATGATGGGTGAGAACATATTCCCCAGCCAACCCTTCTGGCGATGCGCTGAAAGCCCAGTCTCATCTAAGAGCTTATCTGCGTATGGAACGCTGTCAAAGGCAGCAAAGTTTCCAAGTTCACCATTTGAGAGATAGCGCCGCTTGTTCCAGGCAATCATGTGAGCAATGTCCTTCTCCCTCTCCGCTACAGAGGGCAGCTTGAAGGCCTTGTCCCAGTACGCCACTGCCCATATGGCCTGTGTTTCGGCTGCAAATAATTTCGCTCCAGCGACAATGTGGTTCATGAAGAGAATAGAGTCATCGTGTACAGGGGCCATCGTGTGATACAGTCGGTAGGGCGTTCGATCGTCGTGCTTATGGTAGTGCTTGGGGGGTTTTCTGAGCATGACGAACCGACGAAGGACCAGTTCGTCTGCGTCGCCAACGAGCTTCTCCCACTTGGCTGTTTCCTCCTGCGGTTCGATAGTTTTTGGGAAGGGTAATCCTAGTGCTCTGAGTGTATCGTGATCAAACATGTCGAGTCCATCCCTCCAGCCAGTTCCACATAGGATCGCGTCGCACGGGAAATGTGTACCGTCCTCATCATTGAGGTATAGTTCATTCCCACTCAAAAGCTTCACGTCACCACGGTGAACATTGACTTTATCCGCGACAAGAGGAAAGAAGTCGTTAAAATGGCAGCCTCCCGCGGTGCCGTTCTGCCAGATGATCCTTGGAGGTGTTAGTAATTGCTGCACTGAAGATAGACAGCAACAAGCAGAATGAACTTACTCGTTGTCATACTCAAGTTTTTCGAAACCTTTGTCGCTCTTCCTCTCTCTATAGCCGGCGTATTTTCTGACTGTGTTGTCTAGAGCGGAGAATATCTTGCTTACGAGCTTTGCGCCGAGTCTGGTACTATGGAGAAGCCATGTCCACCATGATTGATTGGGGATAAGGTAGCACGGCTGCAGCGATGCCATGATTCTTGCCTGCGACGCTTCAACTCCATTTTTATATGGCGTAGGCAGATCGATGGGCGCAAGGGCTGCAGGGCCAAGTGAACCATTACCGGTTTTACGAATGATCCATGATACAGTTTTGCCTGCCTTGACTGCCTCATACACCATATCTGCAGCTGACTTTCCTGCGCCCAGGACGGAAACGTGTTGGATAGATTTGTTTTGGACGACGTCAGACTGGCCGAAGTCAATTGAGTGGACGAGCTTTCCTCCGAAGTTTTCCTGGCCCGGGAATTCAGGCATATTGGGAACCGAAGATTGGCCATTCGCCATCATGACTCTTGAGCAGACCATTGTGCGCCGTGACTTGGTTTTCGTATCAATACACTCGAAACTCCATCGGCCATCGATCTTCTTGATGGACTCTACTTGGGTGTTGAATTGTATTCTATCCCGGAGTCTCAATCCGGCGTGGCTCATGTTGTCGACATAATCTTCAAGATACTTTGTTGTATACTTTGCGCGGAATAAATCGTACATGGAGTCCTCGGCCGGAGGCTTCTCCATGGGCATGTCAGAGAACTCTGCAACGCCATGTGTCCACTGCGACCAGAAGCTGGGATAAATACGTCCTTATAGAATTTAGCAAAGCATCGAACATGGAGCTCTCTAATCTCTTACGCTCGCTCCATACCCCTCCGACGCAATAATCGCGCTCCAGAATTGCTAGCTGTGTCTCTGGATGAGCTTGAAGCAGTCGTTGAGCTGCAACGATACCAGTCAGACCTTAAGAAATTCATTAATGATGCCCGCTTTACAACACGACAAAATAGATGACAAACCTGCGCCTACGACGATGACGTCGAAGCTGGCCACATCCTCCATGTGTGGCACACTACCAAGATGTCTACGCTGCGCGTGAGAAGGATGGGTTTGGGCCACAATAGCTCAAACATGTGAGTACTGAGTAGCAGCTGCAATATGTATGTTGCCCTGCCTAGGCTAATATTGTCGTTCGAATCCTTGCCATAGGCTGGATGACTTGCAGGATGGATCGCAATTGCGACGCGGTAGCCCTGCTACTCACGTCGTCTTTGGCGAGGCACAGACAATCAACTCGGCAACATTCCAGTATGTGGAGGCGATCGCGGAGCTCCGGAAATTGACCAATCCAGTCTGCCTTGACATTTTCATCGACGGAATGCGTAACTCATTCTGGGTCTGATGCGCGAAGCAGGGAGCCTCACGTACGTGCTGCATGTCTTCAAGTCACTACACACAGAATTGGAGCACGAGGTGGAGCGGCTGGAGGGCATCTTTGGCAAGGCGAATCAGGAAATTCGCTCAATGTTGACGCTGTCGAAGATGTGACACGAGTTAATTTTTCGTTTCTGCTTCTCGCACCAACCATTACCACTCTGCATGTATGCGTAACCAAAGCACGCAGGTTGGTCGTTGGCTGCAGACTGGCAGGCAGCATGTTGATTGCTGAGTGCAGGCTGTGTGTTGGCTGCAGGTGGTTCACTAGAATGCAACAACGTTGAGGGGGATCTTGACTGCAACAAAAAGTGAGACAGGCAACAATCTCACCGAAAACATCGCCCACTAATTTCCCATTTTTCCCCCCTTCATATCAATTAAATTATAGGTGAGCTTATCGCACATAGTTACATGATTGTCAGCCCTTGTAGCTATCTCCTGGGGTAATAGACCGGTCGATCTTTGATATATGTTTCGGGATTTCAAAAGCCGTGTAGTGCTTGCATGTAATGGCACTGTGCACGCCTTGCTTGTTTTCATAACTCCCGAGAGGTAACATAACGGGATTTCAAATTGCGGTCGAGAGCAGAACAGACAGGGTACTTCATCAAGTCTCAACCAATGCGACTTGCAGGGCGCGAGGACTTTACATGCGCCTTTGCCCCCATGTGCCGTACGCTGAGAACAACACGACATACCACCCCTCCCTCATAGGATCATGTCCAAGGGCGTCGCTGCAAAAGATGGCCATGCTGACCCGCTCGACAGCATCGAGGAGAGCGAGTATCCAGGTGGCCTGAAACTAAGAGCAATTATCGTTGCACTTGTGCTCAGCATTTTCCTCGCGTCTTTAGATACCGTATATTCGTCTCGATCTGGTTTCTGTTTTCATATACGCTAACCTTGGTCAGACCATCATCACCACTGCGATTCCATCCATTACTAGTGACTTTAACAGTCTCGAGGATGTGGGCTGGTATGGCTCTGCCATGTTCTTTCCACTGGCGGCCACGCAATCTGTCTGGGGTAAAGCATACAAGTACTTTCCAGTGAAGCATGTCTTCCTCTTGGGAATTTTCATTTTCGAAGTTGGCAGTCTAATATGTGGTGAGCGTTCCATCGGCAAGTTCTACATCAGTTGCATAGCATGCTAATGGAACCAAGCACTTGCACCAAACAGCAATGCCTTCATCGCCGGGCGGGCAGTCACGGGCACGGGGTGTGCCAGTGTGTTTGCAGGCTGCTTCATCATCATTTCTCTGTCCTCCAGACCTCGAATTAGACCTGCAATGACCAGTTCCCTCTCGGCCACTTTCGCAGTTGCGTCCGTGGTTGGGCCCTTGATAGGAGGCGCATTCACGCAAAAAGTGACTTGGCGCTGGTGGTAAGAGATTCTTGTCCTATCGCATGTACATACAGACCGATTGATTCTCGTACAGTTTCTACATTAACTTGCCATGTGGATTTGTCGCAGCTGTAGCTATGCTTTTTGCCTTCAAAGCTCCGAAGGCTGCGGCGCCAACACCGGCGCCTTTGAAGGAAAAACTACTGCAGATGGACATCCCTGGTGCAGTCCTCATATGCGCAACTATTCTCTGCTTCACGCTCGTATTGCGATGGGCAGGCGTAGAAAAGGCCTGGGGCGACTCCGATGTCGTGGGCACTTTGGTCGCGACACCGATTTTTCTGATCCTTTTCGGCCTTGACCAGTGGTTACAAAGAGACCGTGCGCTCATTATGCCGAGTTTCATGAAGAACCGGGTTCTGGTTGTAGGTGCTGTTTTTGAATTTTTGTGAGTGTTGCTCAGTTCATAACGAAGCTGACGACTAATTCGTTTTCTCTCAGCATTGCGGGTTGCTTCAACCTGAGTCTCTTCTACCTTCCCATTTATTTCCAGGCAGTTCGAGGCGTATCAGTAATTTCATCTGGTGTCCGACTTATTCCGGTCATTCTGGGCTTGACTATCACGCAGATTGTCATCGGTGGCCTCATAGCTGCCACAGGCATTCATAACCCGTTTCTGATCCTGGGGCCTGCGATAGCGGCTGTTGGGTCGGGTCTCTTCATGCTACTTGATGATCAATCCAGAACAGGTCAATGGATCGGAATCCAGATCGTGCTTGGTGTGGGGGTTGGATTATGTCTTACCATACCGTTGATGTTATCGCAAGTCGTTGTCGATGCGAAAGATGTGTCAACGGCCACGCCTATTATTATCTGTGAGTTTGCCTCCTGTCACACAATCGTCAGGTTTGCTAAAATTATTTCCAGTTGCGCAATCAATGGGCAGCGCTTTCTTACTTCCCACAGCACAAGCAGTTTTCCAGAACGAGCTCATGAAGTCTCTGCGTCAATTTACCCCAGGCATTGATCCTTTGGTGGTTTTGGCCGCGGTTGCAAATAGCGAGGCGATCTCGAATTTACCTAGCGCGAGCATTGGAGGTGTTGTTCAGAGCTACATCAGTGCACTTCGTTATACTTTTGCGATTGGAATTCCGTTCGCTGGAGTGGCGTTGTTAGTCAGTTTGTTCATGCCATGGTTCAAATATCATAACGCAGCCAACAAGCCAACCGACAACACAGCCCTGAGCCAGGAAGAAAATGGTAATTTTCCCAACGGAGAAGACAAGGAAACTTCCTAATGGAACAAATCTACCGTTTAAGTGTCATTCATATCTAGAAATAATCAATACAATAGAACTGTAATACTCTGATAAATATGTATAAGTAAAGCCACAGTTGGACTGGGAATCGTTTCTCCTAGCCTTCTTGTGTATCATAAGCATGTCATAACCATTTTTCCCGATCATCGTATGTGATGTGATGTAATGTGACACCTCCTACATGCTGCTATCGAGTCTCGGAGGAACCTCTGCCCCGTACCACTGAGCGTAAACCGAGGGGGGAAAGAAGGGCAGAAGTATTTAAGTGGACTTTCTTCTCCTTCAACTCGACGTTGAGTGGTAACCCCTCCCCACTTCTCTGGTACGTTTGCTATTCTTTTCAAAATACTCTTCAGCTTCCCATCGACTATGGCATCCATGTCCCACAATCAGCGCCTTGCCGCCTGGCAAGACCTAACACAAAGTCCAAGAGATCCGGAACTTGTGAAGGTTCGATCACATAACTCGTTCTCTGCTATACATTGCAGTAGAAATCTGACAGTCGTTATAGCTTCTTGCCAGCAGTGGCCCTTGGCCTGATCCTCCCTTCACAGACATACCACAGTGCCGCGGAATTTCGGACTACGCCGATGGCTTGCTTACAAAAGCACTCGGATCGCCTCCAACTGGCCTACAGGAGGAGGTCCGTTCCATTTCGACGAGTGATGGATACACCTCGACCGCTCTATTGACACGGCCTGTACCAGGCTCCGAACCTGGGCCACTCATTGTGCTGTTTCATCCGGGAGGTTTCTTTCTCGGGAGCCCTACTAAATTGACCATGTATGCTCGTCCACTCGCGAAATTGTTTGACGCTTCAGTTCTCTGTCCTGCATACCGTTTCGGACCAGAGCACGCATTTCCGACTGGCATCGAGGATGCGTGGCAGACACTGCAATGGGCCGCAGCTCACGCCTCAGAGCTCGGCGCAGACCCTGCCAGAGGATTTCTTGTAGGCGGTATCTCTAGTGGTGCCAACTTTGCAGTCGTGCTCACGCGGCGGGCTGTGGAGGTTGAACTCCAGCCTCCAGTCACGGGTACATGGGCCCCAATCTTCATGGGCTTGAAGGAAGAGGATGCGGTGCCTAGTGATTATAAGAAGTTTTGGAAGAGTCATGAGCAACATCGCGACGCGCTCGTCATTGATGAGAACAAAGAGGCAACCATGTGGGACTATTATAAACCCCAGGCCACGTCTCCCTTGTTCAATCCTCTAGCATCACCTTTCGAGAAAATCAACACGATGCCCAAGATCTTCCTCCAGGTTGCAGGTCATGATATTTTCCGCGACGACGGACTCATCCTTGCATATGCACTTCAGGATCATGGTGTCGAGGTGAAGTTGGAGGTGTACCCAGGAGTATGTCATTCGTTCTGGGTATTCGCACCAGGCCTCACTCTTTCAAAGAAATTCGTGAAAGACATCGTGGAGGGTTTTGCTTGGCTGTTGGGCGCGAGCACAGAGAGCCTTGGTCAGGGCTGGGAAACGGCGATGGCAATGCCTACCATTCAACTTGAAGATACTACTTAGGCCGAAAGCAGTTTTGAGTCTGGGTATAGCGGCACTGCATTATTCGGGGTTTCATATCTTCTTGTGTCCCTTGCCCGTTTTCATTTGACACCATATTTGCCAATCGCTATTGGAGGACACAAGCAACAAGTTGGTTGAGATTTGGGATCTCCAGAAGTATTATGATGATCAGAAGTATAGCTTCACCGTCAGATTGATCAAAATCAAGAATATCTTTCGCACAGTGCAACATTTTTGAAACAGGCGTAATTCGACAAAGACTGGCCATATGCATTAGCTACCGTTGTTGGCATCATGATATGTAGAAGGCAGTACACATACAGATTTTATGATGGCCGCCGGGTTTAGTACCTACACGTCACTCAGCATGTACCTAGATTTAGTACATATGTAGGTAGACCTGGGCGAGCTGCATGTGGGGTGCTGTCATATGGCCCCACTCTCCGGTCAACCTTCCGTGACAATCTAGCATTTGTCGTCCGGCAATTCTCTGCTTCGACATTATCACATTTCCGTTTCGCCCTACCCTTAACCTAGAGTCCGCCGAATCAGTACTCAGGTGGGTGATCACTGGGGAATCCTCGGTGTTGTATGTTTTTGGTCATCTCTATTTTTTTAATTCCTCGACTTAGTAACTAGTCGTTACCGGACAACGGCTTTCAGAACCAGGACCACGGAATTCCAGTTAGTCCCAAAGATCCAAAATAGTTCTGGCCGTCATTTTGATCCAGCCAAAGCATCTCTGTCCCCTCATCCATCTTTTTGTTTCTGGGCGTATAGTCAGCTGCTGCAAAATTCCCTTGCCCATACTTGACCGAGAGTCCCCAGTTCCTTGCTAGGTCGGCCGCTCGCCATGCTCCATAGGCCGCTCGTAGCAGTTATACACGCTGATGTGGCCCTGGATTGCCTTCCCTTGCTATCAATTCGAAGTGAAACTCAGCGGGAGGACCTGCTCCTTACGCAGCTGTATAGGCGGAAAAGAACTCATTGGCCTCCTCTGCAACGGCAGCCATCTCGCGATCTAAGCCTAAGCCCTTGTATGCAATTAGTAAGTTGTGAGAGGCCTGGTCCGTCTGGCTGTATCGAATTTGATTTCCTTCGATTCCCTCCATCTCGTGCGCGAAATTCGCGATAGTATCACGAAAACCCTCGCTCCCACCTGCATGAATGAATAGGGGGACTTGAGTCTTGAAAGGATGGTGCAAAGGTGAAATGTACGGCAGACCGTCGCTGCTGGCAGACTTGTCGTCGTCATGGGGCAGGTATGCATTGGCACCCCATTCCAGGAGCTCGCCAATCAAGAGATCGTTTTGCGCGTTCCTGGAAGTCTTGTAGTCTTGGTTTGCTTGCGCCGTGACGTGAACCCAGGGAGACCAAAGCATCGCTCCGGACGGGGGCGGAAGTTGAGGTGATTTCAGGTGCTCTATATATCGAATGAGGCCAAGAACCAGATTTCCAGCAGCTGAATCGCCAGACAGAAGGATATCCTCGGGTGCCACACCCAACGATAATACGTAGTGGTAGAAGGTGACCAGGTCCTGGATGGCTGCTGGAAATCGAGTTTCGTCGTTGCTGCTCACTCGATACTGGCCCAGGAAGGTCTTTGACGCGTGCAAATGCTGCTTCATGATCCCAGAGATGTCTTGTCCGTTAGCGTCGGTGCCGAAAGCAAGCACAAATGCACCGCCTGGGAAGTGCAGGACAACCTTCTCCTTCTCGGATTCAGGAGCCGGCGTAATTTTGGCTAATGGGGAGGGATACCAGATTCCTCCTACCGCCGCCGGGTGTATTGACCCGTTGAGGTTCAGGACACCGCGATACAGTTCCGCCTCGGCGGGCTGCACCAGGGCAAAGCGCTCCTTTGCTTTCTTGTGACCAGATTCGACGTCTGCCACGCCGTTGGAACGGGTGGCAGTCTGGTAAGCAAAGAGCTGACGTACAAGCGCATTTACAACACAAATGCGCAGGCCCTGCTCTGGCAGGGGCCGGAGAGATTTCGGACCATAGCGAAGTACAAGTAATGGCAAGAGTGCTACTGCTTTAAGCATGAACATGACGCTATACAGCGCCTTGAATGGCTGTTTTGCCCATATTGGAGTCGTGGCCATATTGGCCAGTATATGAACTTGTGATAGGAGTGTTGAGAATTAATGCGTAGGGAATTCTTGCTTCGTCTTTGTACAGTAGTGGATTTGCACCTTGGGCAGGCAAAGCGTGGGCCTTAAGTGTTTATTCGACATATGTTGGGTACCATTGCCCGAGACAAGTATGGGGGTGCATCGTTGTTGCTAAATCTGGAGCGGAGACGCAATACAACAGTTGCTTGCCAAAACGGCCTTCGTATTCGCGACGTGAATCAATTACTCTGTGTGTCCCCGAAAAGAATGTACATATGGAGTGACCAATGCAGACTGTTCACCGGGCTTGGCTTTCGACGCTGTGATGTCCCGCCTACCTAGCCTGCTACCAACTTCCTACGGTGTACATATGCATATTCCAAGGTTCTCCGCGTAAAGAACCAACAGCTATCTCGCAGCCTCGCGTCGCTACAGTCAATTGCACAAACCTTGTATCAAGTACTCTGTGTGCAGCATTGCCGATTGGTAGCAATCGTCAGGGCTTGGCGAATGTGATGACATGCAACTAACACAACAACCTACTGTAGCACAGCGGGGACAAGAAGGGGCCAATTTTTGAGTGATGCTAGCAGCGCTATATACCACTATATCCCGTAATATGCGTCTGCATAGAGCCCGCTATTATCTTATATTTCAAATTCTAGTTACTGGAAATAGCTTTAGATTTGATTTTTATTTACCTAGGTATCTTAAGCCTTTGCGCAGTGTTATAGCTGCTGTGAATAGCTATTGTATTTATCGTTATTTTTAACGACGATGGCCTATTTAAAAAGTAGATACCTAGTAGGTAATCAAGCCAATTACTCACGATGCAACGCATAAATTAGTTTCCTTCGAAAAAAGCCTTATAATTTCTCGCTATTTTCCTATATATCTACGGCGGGCTGTATGCAGGTGCAGATAACGGGATATGGTGATACATAGCGCTGCTAACCAAGGTGACATAGCGCTGTTAGCATTACTCCTAAAAAAGCATTCTGCGGGACTAACGCCTTAGAACTAGCTCCTGTAACTACCCACCATCGACTAAATCTAGTGCATTATTCACTGCGAGCCGTTATTTAATCGCTAGAATTCGAAATGCAGCGCCGGCGGCTGGTAAATGCTGGCAGGACCACAGGCTAAAGAAAGCTGCTGCACTCATATGGCAAGGTGTATAGCTCACCATTGAGACGTCGAATCAGTACTCAGGTGGGTGACCACTAGGGAATCGTCGGTGTTGTATCTTTTTGGTCATCTCTTTTTTTTTCCCCCTCAACTTAATAACTAGTCGTTACCGGACAACGGCTTTTAGAACTAGGACACACACATTCTCTTTCTCTCTCTTCTCATATAAAATCAGCGTCTCCCAGACACAGCCCACTATCAACATGGCCAAACCCAAACAGCAAGGCAATGTTGCCAATCGACCGCTCTATTCACGCATATCCTATCTGTACCAAGCGGCAGCATATCTGAGCACCACGGCCACCAATGAGTCATCGGAAACGTCAGACTTGACACCACATGTTGATGTCCTCCCTCAAGCAGAGCTCGCTGCCGCCAGCGAGAAAAGACCCCTCGAGCAACAAGTCAAGCAATCCGTGGCTCGACACTTGCTCACCGACATGCGGTCAACTTCTCTAAAGACTCAGATCCGGCTGTCCCCAGCAATCAAGCGTACCATCTGCAAGTACTGTGACACTCTGCTGATCGATGGTCAAACTTGTACTTCGGTCATTGAGAACACGAGTAAGGGTTCCAAGAAGCCCTGGGCCGATGTCTTGGTAATCACTTGCAACATCTGTGGTGGCCTCAAGCGTTTTCCCGTCAATGCTGCGCGACAGAAGAGACGGCCCGTGAGACAAGAAGTGGCCCCGGGCTCTAGCTCCCTACCTCAAAGGTCCGTTTAATGCAGCGATCGTCAACTCGAGAACCCACATCGTTTCAAATTCTCGGCTTTCGCGTTTGCTTGTCACCAATGGCTTTCACTATACGCGGCCGCTTCGTGCAATGTCAGCACTTGCTCATATAGTGTCAAATCGCCGCTGACAAACCATGCAAACACCTACTTGACCCCTATACACTCACAAGACCATGTGACACAACATATATATATACCTACATCCCTTGACCAAAGGCAATCTTCTCAGCACCACCCAATCGACTTGAACCCCCGAGAAAGAGCAATTTACCATTCCATATACCTTGAGCTTCGCACACCACCATGGCAGTTTCCAACAGCACCAAGCCTATATTGCTCTTCGTGGCAGCAGCAGCAGCGGGGCACGTCACCCCCCTACTCCGTGTTGCTTCTTATCACATCCAAAAAGGCTACGATGTTCTATTCCTCACTGGCTCGGAATTCAAGGACCAAGTCGCCCGAGCCGGAGCGGAATGGTCCGCTCTCGAGCCCCTGGATATGGAAGCCTTTGCTCCAGAGAGGCTTGCCGCATTAGATGCCAAGATGCACGTTGAAATGTTTGCATATGCATTCGACAATGTTTTCTTGACCAGTCTGCCAAAACGTGTGCAACAGCTGCGCCAGGCTCTGGAAATGCTGCATCAACGCGATCCCAATAGGGAGGTCATCATCTTCCACGAAGTTGGCGCTGTAGCAGTCCACCCGTTTGTGAGTCACCCCATGAGATACGGTCTGTTATAGGTCTTTTACGAAGATTAACTCAACTGAAAAGCACTTTGGAGCACCGTTGCCGAAGGGCTACACTACAATGCCAAAGACGATTTGTCTGGGAATCAACCCCATCATGGTCGACAGTGAGGTGACAGGCATATGTGGACCGGGATTTCCCTACGATGACTCCCCTGCAGTCAAGGCCCGACACTTGTACATGACTGAGCTGTTTCGGAGGTTCCCTTTCCGAGGAATAGCAGAATCCCACGCAAAGAAGCTTCAAGAAGTCGGCTGCACAACCTGGCCAGAGTATTTTGCCATGGACGATTTCGTCCTGACGTCGGATTTGTTACTACAGCTTTGCGGTCCCGGCTTTGAGTATCCGGATCCTACACGAAACCCAAAAATCAAATTCGCTGGCACGTTGCCCCCTCAATCATTGAACCCGACCCTGGAGTATCCGTCTTGGTGGTCCGATGTCACAGACGCATCAGCGGCAGGTAAAAAGGTTGTTTTCCTTGCCCAGGGAACGCTTACCTACGAAGCAGAGGCTCTGCTGCTACCTGTCATCCGCGCTCTCCAAAACGAAGAGGACATATTGCTCGTGGTTGCGATAGGATCACGAGGCGCCAGCTTGCCATCAGACTTTGAACTTCCAAAGCATACTCGGGTGATTGACTACTTCCCGTACGACGCCGTACTTCCCTATGCTGATGTCTTCATATTCAATGCTGGATATGGCGGTGCCTCTCATGCTATCGGTCACGGAGTCCCAATCGTTGCATTAGGTACTACTGGCCAAGACAAGGGTGAAGTTGCAGCACGGATAGACTTCTTCAAATTGGGAATCGCAATCAGATCCGAGAAACCCGAAATCGGGGAGATTCATAGTACTGTTCGAAAGGTACTCGATAATGGAGACTACAAGAAAAAAGCACTCGAGTTACAGAAGGAGTCGTTAGACCTTGACCCTCTGGCTATGATCGAAAGTCAGGTGAGGGAGCTTGCGCATTGAAAAGATACCCAATCACATGGAAACCATAGACGAAAAGAAAAACCATAGATAGCTTAGACTTATGGCAAGACTAGAGAGCGCGCTTTAGACCAACTCATGGACATACAAGCTCAAATTCCGCACGAGACTATGAGGGTTTCGTGGTATCAAAAGACAATTCAAAGACAACTTTGCGCGATTTGCTCTGTATTTGATTGACGATACACGATAAATTTTGTCATGACATTTCTAGATGTCGGGGAAAGGATATACCAAGTGGTAACAATTCATCATGCCATTACTTGGTGTCGAATTCAACTTGACCAAGATAGTCTACATTGCAAAATCTAGACAAGCCCGGCTTCTCGAGCCTCCTTCTCGAGATTCCAGAGGCGGACCAGCTCCTTTCTCGTCTCGTCTCTTGCCGCACAACGCTCCTCCAATTCACGATCGGCGCGGCTCGCCCTCGCAACATCCTCGGCCTCCCCAGCCAACTCTCTGTCAAACCGCACCTTTAGATCCTCCTCGGCCCGGTGCCGGAGTTGCTCCTGCTCGTCACAGGATCCACTGTCCGCCTCTCGCGCAGCATCATGACTCTGTGCCTTCTTGTAGTCCCAGAACTCGTGATTCATCTGGATGCGCTCGAGCATGTATCCCCGATCCAAGGCCCGGGCCGCCAGCTCCTGGGACAAGGCGGCGCGGACCTCGCACTCGCGGCCCTCGTCGGCGCAGAGCACCGCCATGTCGCGGCAGTGGGCACTGTCCGAGACCTCGAGGTGGCGCTGTTGCCGCTGGCACTTTGTCGCGCGCTCCAGGTAGCCCTGACGGTCGCCGAGCTCGTTCTCGTGCAGTTCGCGCGCGCGCCAGGCCGCGATGCGCAGGTTGCGGATCGCTTCCGAGGGCGCGGATTCAATCTTTCGGCGCTGTAGCTCCATCATGAAGCCCCCTTCAATGTCGGCGACTTCTTCTTCGTTGGTGGGCACGCGGCTGAGTTGGCGAATGCACTCCATGAAGGCGGCAAGGTTTTCTGTTTGTTCATTGTCAGTACATTTGAGGTACTCGTGGCTTCATCATCAGGTTAGGGCGAATTGATACCTTGCATGTATTTATTGTGAATCATCCTCTGAATCTCTCGGTCATTCATTTTGACTGTGTATTGTAGTTCTTGATACGAGCTTCACAGTAAAGGGAACACGATGTGATGGAAGACTCAAGCGGCTTCTTGGTGCTTGTGAGTATCTAATATACTAGAAGTCTGTAATTGTTGAAACTCAATGCTAACAATAGAACATTATTGGAAACAAGAAGATTATCAACTTTCTTTGTTCTATCGTAGCTCTGGACAACGTTTTTCTTCTTCACCGCCTCATCGAAAAGTGATAGACGATACATCAGGTTCATCATACCCCAATTCGCTCAATTCAATTGGCCGTATATTAAGTAAAACTTGCAGAGTATACTTCAGGATTGAACATTTACGAGTGAGCCTTCGGTCTTTACGGTACGGGCAATGACCTTCTTGATCCGCGAATTATCTTGCAGGGCCATTTCCGAATCACGTAAGGAGACCTGGAATGAGAACATCAGTATTGCGTCGTAAGCAGAAGTCAATACAAACAAAGAAAGCCAAACAATTGAGCTTTGTTATGGATTATATAGGTAGTGTTTCTCACATCGCACAGATCTCGCCAGAAAGACCAAGAGGAACTCATGGCAAGTAACTGATTGCATTTTATCAGTGGCTTATTTTATTTTGTTTTTCCTATTTTGCACCTTTGATAAGACACGATAGCCACCTAGATAGTCTGAGTCAAGTGGCTTGGTGGTCATTTGGGCAATGGCGACTTGACTAACAAGTAGACAAAGACCAACGCCGCAATCTCTCACTTGGCATCAACTAATTTGCCTTACGGACTATATCATCTGATTATATTACCATGACGGCATTGAGAAAGAATTACAGTATTACACATGAAGATTCCACGATGACTATATGAAAACCATATTGCGATGCAGAGGAAAGGGCCGAGAGGAATATCGGGCCGAGTCGACTCAACATTGAGCTTCCTGATGGGGTCAGATGATTCCAACTCTACAAACAATGTCACCATCATGGATTTGACAACAATAGGTTTGCAATTCAGCATCGCTCTGTGCATCATGTCTAAAAGTTCAATTACCAGAACTCCTGGACGCCTCGAAAACGGATGTTACGTCTTGATAGGTCCTTTGCAGCCAGCAATTGCACAAGAAGTAATGACCAACTACCCTTGTTGTAAAGGAGTACCGTGCAATTCATTACAGCAATCTCATTTACTTTACTTGGTCGTATACACGAAAATATGTCAGCAGTAATTACCAACAACGCGTCGAGACCTGACCATGAAACTGCAATGTAGCGCTGACAGGCACGCGCTATCATGTTCATTTACCATATGAATATGATAGGCCTGCCTTGGGGCCCGGTGAGAAAGGAGAATGGCCATCATTCTGGTTTGTCACTTCTACGTGGTAACGTGAGATAGACTGTCAGCCCGGGAAATCCGACCTGGAAGGATTTGCTGCCGGTGGCCTGCTTCAAGAAATCCATCTTTTGCCGCCCACCTTCTCCCAATTCGCCCCTGAAATCTCCCCCAAGATACTGGTATCGCTCCCTGCGTTTGGTTACCAGGAAGCCGAAAAGGCGCATCCAGAGCAGATTACAATTTCCAAAACATGTCGTTCGTTGGTCCTGAGGCTACATAGGCTTTAGCTTGCTCCTTGTGCTCTTCGGACCAAAACCTCCACGATTATAATCGCCTTCTCATATAGGGTCGATCTACTAGGACGGGATGCAACCTGACTACAAGTTCCCACGGCCGGTACGCAAATCTAGGGAACAGGGCGGCTACAAAAGCAGGGGAGTCACCAAAAAAAGGGGAAGGCTTGGTAGTCTGTATTTATCTTTATAAATAAATATGCTATAAGAGCCACTCAATAGATGTTGCTGCTTGCTATTGGAAACATCAGTGCAGCTTTCGCCTGTCGGTTCCGTTCAGGGATCTCAGATAGCCGGGCGGCGGTATACGATCGCCATTCAATAAGCCAAGGTAAACACGGCCATTGGGTTAACGTCAACATGTTTGATACTATTTCCGTCTTCGACAAAATCCGTTTCCGTGGCGAATTTCAGTGTCGCCTGCCCGCAAAATTGGTGGTGCTCCTTTAGGCTGCATATTCGCCTTCTGAAGCATCTCGTATAATCAGCTGTTAGATATCAAGTATTGGTCAAGAGGTAACCGCAGGTATTCATAGTTGAAAGATATCCGAGATGAGGCTGCGAGGCTTGTGCGTCGTCGTTCTTCCCGGAGTATACAAATCGTCTTTCGGTTGACTGATTGGCCATGAGGCAAGATGCAGACGAATACGAATGATCGACAGAAGTATATGGAGGCGACATAGAGTATCTCAGCGTTGCACGTGCTATAACTTGCCTAGACAATAGCCGCATAGGGCTGCCAGGCGAATTTCGAATGGCACCGATGGCAGGCACAAGGTGGCGTTGTGTGGCGAATAGGTCCCGGTCCTCCCCAATCGAGCATATCGTGTTCTATAAAAAACCATTGATCTGCGCAATACCAACCAGAAAGGTAACATGATTTCGAGAATCAAGTTGTTTTGACATCTCAATTCACACATGCGTTCTTGCCTGCCCCGGTGACTTGCAATCCGGCTTGGCATAGAGTAGTTACGCGGCGGTGTATCGTCGTCGTGGCATATCGGGGTAGGTTCATGTTGTCCAGCTTTGTCGCCGCGATCGCCAGGTCATACCCCATGAATTCCAACAGAGAGGTTACCCATTGGCTATCCAAATTCTCATACTTCCCCAATCTGGACTGACCACTGGGTCGCCCTGCAACTTGTGAGATTGAGAGTCCCTGAGTTCGCCAATAGCCATCATGCAATGTCCATGCAACGAGGGCCCATTAACGGCTTCTTGTGGTTCCGAGTTCAATAGCATCAGAATTACCCCCAGTAAACGGGGTAAAGAAATCGCCGATTTTTCTGTGTATGAACAAATTGCTAGACGATAGCCTGTCACTGTCATCGGAGACATTGCTACAGGTATCAAATGCAATGCTGGCGAAGGCCGTCGTGAGTCTGTAGTACAATATGATAAAAGCATATCATTGGCATCGAGCTCCCAATGAATTGCTGAGCAGTTCCGTTGGGATAGTGATTCAGACCATCCTCGATCACAAATCCCATCTTCTCGAGATCGATTTGTCTAGCGATGAATCCTGGTGCTGCATGACGGACATTGAACAACGCGCGTTCGGAAAATAATCGACCAGTCAGACGAAATAGACAGTCATTTGCATGTCGACAGCGCCCACGCGTAGGTGACATTGCGGCCTCGAGGACCGGGACCGGGCGGAGAGTTTCAACCGCCCTGGTCAGACTTTTGCAACCCGACACATTGAATGACTGGAACGGCAACGGCATGATGCGGTTCTCCGTGGCATGGGTGAAATGATGGCTTACCAGGAACATATCAATCATTCATCCACCATTTGCATCATAGCTAGTGATTCTGACATAACTGATACGGAACTACTTTGTAGAGACCCACCGCAGGATAACCGCGTCTTGATCTTGGTTGACAGTTCATAACATTGACAAAACTATCAATTGAAGTGCTGCAAATCTTCCAGTCAAGTAGAATTTCCCAGTGGGATATCATGTACTGACTGTTCCAGGGACCGCAGCCAATGATCGACAGCAGCAATATGCCTGCCAAGTGAGTTCTCCGAGAAGGATTCCGAATAGCGTTGGACAAGCTTGATGAAGAGCAGAAGCGTGCGGGACAAATGCCAATGTTTGTAATATGGCAATTTACCAATATGCATACAATCCATAAGATAAATGGAGCAATGGTGGAACCTTGCCTTTCTGATCCGGCTTTAGCCAACTTTTTTTGCGCTCTTAATTGGATCTTCAAGGAGCAATTGCTGCATGCTCATCGACAAGGATGCCATCCCTGGGATGTGCTCTTCAGATATGGCTGCGTCCAGTTCGGACGTAGGGCAGCATGGGGATTATTGGTCTTGTACATACTCTGTAGAAGTTACTGAATGACCGAGATCCCAATGCTGACTCGAAAGTCTCGGTGTGCTGGCATCACATAAACTACAGCTGAAGTCATGCTGTAGGAACAGCTGCACAGGAAGATTTCAACTGGGCGGTTGAGATTGAGGGCTGGGGGTCGCTTTGACTGAGCGCGACACTATTACTGCATCTAACGAGAATCGCAGTGCTGTCAGACGGGTTCGATGTTGGAGTAGAGCATGTGTGCCCGACCTGCGGGCCGTTTTGGATGGCATACCTACTTCATGATCTGAGCCAACGCAGTGAGATGGCCCGCGCAGCATTGTGGTTCTTGTCAACAATCTTCAGAGCGGTGACCGAAAAGTTGTACCAAAGGTCCAAGGTGATCCATTACGACAAGATTCTGATCTTAGCTGCTGCTGCTTTCTTGTTTCAAGCCCGGCGGGATATGGGTTGGGGGGATGAGTGGTAAGTGGTTATCATGATAATGGTAGCTATTGCCGCAAGCAATGGAGCAATGGAGCATCAAACCAACCAAACATAGTACTAGGTAGCCTACCCGTGCTGGCAAGCTGGATACCATGGCGAGCAGGGGGCGTTGTAGAAGAGATAGTGCCAAGGTGCTGGGCTGTAGGGGCTGTACTGCTCGGCTGCTGCACAGCTTACTTATTACTTATTAATGGTGCTCGAAATATACAAGTCGACCAGAAGTGGTCGGGTTGAAAGCATTCAAAGACGCGCTCAGCTGGGCAGCCCGCCAGTCAGTCAGTCAGTCAGACCATCCGTCGAATTGTCCGACACAACATGCAGCTTTGTTTCGGCACCAAAGTTTCGAGAGGGAAAAAAGGGCGCGCCAGCTTTTGCATGGGTCATCGCGAGAAACCCGATCACGATCTTGCCTACGCGGATGGGCCCCAGTAGTATCGCGTCCGCCCCGCCGAAAGACCATTTTAGTAACGACCCGAAGCTGTGGAGACTCTCGAGGCGACTGTGCTCTTGGCGAGGCATGTCGTCCCATGTCTCTTCTTGCATCTTGTTTTTTCTTTCTTCGAGGTGATCGATAAGGGCCGAAAGCCAATAAGCGCGTGGTTTGTGGGCTCCAGCTAAATCGCCTCCAGTTCGAAAAAAGGTGCTTCCTTCTTCCCATCCCATCCCCTCCACCCAGCCAGGGCTGGCGCTGGTATGGGGAGAGAAAGGGAAAAAAAAGAAGAAGAAGAAATAGCTGCCGCCCCTCTTTGTGCTGGTGCCTAATGCAAGTTCGCATGCAGTTCTCTCGAAGATTGGTGATCCTGAATGGGCCAGACCGCTGTGCTGATCTGCAGGATCCCTCCATCAACTCCCATGCTTGTTGGATAGGGGACTTGATTGCCAGCACTGACTTCTTCGTTTTGCTTGCGTTTCTACACAACAGACATGGGCGCAGCAAGCACCGAGATCAATGACAGAGACCGTTCGAAACGACTCGTGGGTGTTAACGTCATCGCCTGGAAATTTCCCAGTGGCTCAAAAACGGTCAGCCCAAAAGAAAAAAAAAATGTACAGGGGTTGCCAAAGAGGAACCAAAGAATATTGGTCTTGTGTAATGTTGCCAGTTTTACGGCAATGGGCCGAATTGATCGCTACATTAGGTACTATCCTACCGTTTACCGGCTTGATAGATACCTGGCTCCAGGTGTGGTACCTGCTCTCAAGGCTCCAGAAGCTACCACCACCTTTGTACCCAATGTCCATTTGAAGGCTGGGCTGGCTTTGTAGCTGCGGCGCGCCTGCCACGTACGTTACCAACTAACAACGGCTCTTTCATCTAGCTTACATACTATTTACATTGCACTACCAGTAGCACCAGGTTGTATCCGCTCAAGGGCTTCGGTCATGGCGATGAACGGAATATTGAACAGAGGAGGAGACAAACGTTGTCTCCTTCGAACTTCAGGAGATTGTATGGGAATACCATCAGATCTCGGTCAAGGCTCAGTAATTCTCGGTACTGGTTCCCTTCCCGGCCTTCCACCTCCATACAGCGACCGGGATAGCATTTCTGGCCTTTTCCTCCGGCGTGAGATATTCAATAGTATGTTCATGATAGTATTCTTTTCTTGCTCTGTTCTCTTTCTTCTTCTGTGCTCTGCTTGAGAAATGGGGCAGAAACATGCAACCACCAACCAGGGGTTGATAGCTTTGATTTAAGCGCAACCAACAGGGCCTCGAGGATTCACTCGCACTGACAATTCCTTGTATCCGGCAAGGCAAAGTCACTATCCAAAAGAGCTTGTATCTACCCCTGTACCTGTCTGTCTTTGCTTACCAGAGTTCTCCCACGTTCCGGTCTGGTTAGAAGAACGTTGAAACTCCGGATTGGGACTCGGGAGAACTGCTTATGAGAGGCACAAACGGACTCTCGGGCTTATCTACGGTGTTTAGGCATATGAACGCCCAGATTCCGCCTCCGCGCCTGCGAGATCCAGTATCGCGATCGCACTGCTAATTTCCCCTTCCAAGTTTTTCGTCCTGAACCGTCCAACTTGACACTGTTTCTTACATTGATGCGTCGCGCGCCACATTCATCTCATTGGACGAGTCGAGTTGGAGGCACGGCAAGGTACGAGCATTGCAACCTCACCTGCATTTCCAAGGCCGCTTTCTATGTGAAAGGTTTTTTTTCATCACGACCCGACAATAAATAGGAGTACAGTAGTAGCTAGCTGTAGCTGACAGCTGTGCCGCATTACCACGACGCGGTACTCGGGCTACCCCCAAGCAGGAGCAGAAGAACAAAATTTCTGCACCGCGATAATGACATACGGTGGAAAGATGGACCTCTGCTCTCCGTGATACAACATGTTGCGCCAGGAATCCTCAGCCCTCATCCGTCCAAGGTCAACTTTGCGCACAGAAATCCAAAGAATTATACCCAGGTCATGATCATGGAGCGCGGAGGAAAACTCCAGTCAACCAGTCAGCACTGGATCAGCGGTACGCGTGTTTCTTTGGAGATGCCGGGTCCTCTGCGGGCCGGATTATGTGCACTACCTGGAACTGGGATAGGGTCAACCCACACACCGAGCGGGTACTTCCAGTCTCCAGATACCATCTCGGTCCTCCAGCGACTCTAGCATTGCCCTGCCTACGTGGAAATGAGTACAGATTGTCTGCATATTCCCTATGAAATCGTGCGCTACGGAAGCGCAAATATCCCATGCCTGGCTAAGGAGAATACATCGGATAAAGGCAATCTACTACACGCGACCTCCAGTGTCATGAAATCGCATGTATACAAGTAAGACGCTTCATATCACAGCTGCAGACAACGGAAAGAAGAAGAGTTGAGTCGCAATTGAAATGGAAACTCGTCGCCGCATATTGGCCGGATCTCGTGGTGGATTGCGGGTCCGCCTGTCCTGGCTGTATTGGACACAAAGCGGCGACCCCGCCAGCCAGACATTATCTAAATATACGTACTACTCAAATTAGACAATTGCAGCCAAGCTCTTGGTGAACGAATATTCATCTTCAGGTTTACATATGAAGATGGTCCTCTTTGGTTGCGCTGCCCGAGCATTCATGTCTTGTCTGTCTCTGCATTAGTCCTCGTGATGTGCTGCAAGCTGCTGTTACACAGTTAAAGCAATACAGCAGCCAGACCAATAAGGCTGGGAAGAACCGCCCGACTGGAATGAGCTCCCGCCGATCACTTCTCGGAACCCTCCCCATCGTCTCCAGGCGTGGGTAGATCACCCGCTACGGATTGGTTTCGATCTGGTGAACGTTGGCCAGTTTCAAGGCTTACGAAAACCACTTAACAGCAGTGATCTAGCAGCAGTAATCTAGCAGCAGTATATACTGAGCGCCCACTGAAGTCTACTTCATTGGACAAAGTATAAACATATATATCTGGATATACGAGGCCAGTCCTGTTGTGCTCTGTGAAGAGTATCTCTTCAGGAACAAATATCTTTCTGCCAGGGGGCCACTCGCTTGCTTTGTGGGATTGTATCTGGTATGGACAGTCAGCAGTCAGCACGAACAGCCATTTCACGCGATAAAGTGGCAGTGCCAGTATATTTGCAACCGAAGCAGAGGGAGAAAAAAAAAGGGGGCGAGGATCAGCACCTTATTTAAACGAATTGGCTTTTGCCTGAGCTGAACAGTAGCTGTACCTGGCTCATCTACCTATTTCGTACATAGAGCTCTGCTGTGCATGCCCAATGTGTGTCTTTGGCACGATCAAACAACATATCCTCATTCGAGGGTGACGTAGGGACTCCATTATTCGCGGTAGCACACGTGGACTTGATACTAGTCATGTACTGTAGGTTTTGATAATTCCTACTGTTGGCCAATCTACCTCGATTACGATACTGTGTAGGAATATGATTCAATAGCAAAGGCAATGGGGGGTTTCTTCAGGTGCCCGCGTTGAGCTTGCCTCACATAAAACCAATGCTACAATTACTGTGTATATCTCGTGGAGATACCATGGCGGATAGCTGACAACGTTATTCAGAGAGCACCGCCCGTTCTCCGTATCCACATATGGAGACGTACTCAGGCAGACCTGGTCAAAGAAATGCAGATGTGGTACCTGGCATTCCATACCGGACAGAGACTTCAGACATCAATCAATTGAATGGCGACTTTTAGAATCAAACTAGTACATGGGACCGACCTCTGGATTCTCTAACGGCCGAGCTTCTGATGCAGCAGGACAGATTTGTGTGAATAGAGGATATACCGGTACAGATGGATAGGGCATTTTCGAACACTGATTGGACCGGACCAATCGGTTCTTGGAAACCGCCGCTGTTCCCCTTGAAGCTTGTCCATCCAGATTATGGCTAGTACTTACCTCCCCTAGCTTGGCTGCTGCTTGTTGGACTGTGCCGTGCCTAGAAGCTACTGCGCATGTTCTAGTGTAGTGCGACGGCAGGTAATGAATGTCATGTAATAATAAATTCTTGCAAATCGAATCTGCAACCGAACATCCCACCTCGAAAAGGCAATCAGGAAGCTGCATTTTTGCCACCCACGAGGAAGCATTGGCGAACAGCCTGGCAGCTGAGAATAGCTATGCGTGGGCATTAGCCTCTCGGACTGTGCATAAACCGTATAGCGATCGACTGCATATCCTCTGGCAGCAACGTCATGCCAGAAGAGCGCAGAGAAAAAAAAAAGCGACAGAGGGATGAATTCCAAAAGAGCCTCTTACCCACGTACCAAAGTGAAGACGCACGTTCCTACCTTGGCTCTGGCACTACACTTTTCTGGCTCGCACTGCGTAATGTACCTGACGTATAATCATTACATACGTACCTGGGCGCAGTCAGCACCAGCATCGCCTTGTCCGTTGTCAATCTTCCCACAGTGGGGCCTCGACTTGGCTTTCGACCGCAGAACCCACACCCGTGGACAAGGAGAGAAAGCCCAAGAGGCCCCGGCCCCAGGCCAGAAACCCGCCAGCCGCCTGTCGCTGCGTCCTTGCTTCTTTGTCCAGTCGCCTGCAATCCCAGTTGGAACGATGCTAATGTTGCTGGCTGGGCGGCCGGTACATTCACTGTATTTTGTTGTCTCGAATGGCGCCCCTCCCGCCGTACCCACGCTGCAGGCTTACAGGCTAAGGTGCAGCAGCCATGGCGGCTTTGATTTTGGGTTTCTTGTTTTCTTGTTCTCTCTGATCCTGCCCATCCACTGACACACAAAGTATCTCTTCAAAGTAAACATTCAACTGTTTGATATTGATGTGGGAAAATGTTCCTGCGCATGCTGTTATCCTCTACCCTCGTATACAGGAATTATATAGACCGGATCTGTGCTCGCAAGTGGACGCTCCCGCAGAGTATCGATCTGCTGTGACATCAGCGAAGACAAGGGTTTTGCAAAAAGTCGCCGTCCCCATCGAGAATGATACCAAAGAAACAGGAAGGGCACTTTTAGCTGCAAGCCTACCTGTCTACATAGCTGCCCAGCCTACATACAGTACCTATCGTGAATAACTGACACAGTTTACGGGTGCATCATGTATGCCAGATACTAGGCGCGGCAGGCAGATAATAAGAATAACAATAAAAATACCCGAAGAGAAGGTAGCCTCATCTTGTATTGCGCCCTTGATTCCCTTATTTCCTTTTTTTGGTCTTTCATTCTTGTCGACCATAATTTTTTTTCTTATTCCCCTGGAATTTCTCTCGTGTGCTCTTTATGCCAAGCATACCAAGTCACCCAGTGCCTGAATTGATGATTAATGTTTGACAACCAGACCCGAGCTGCCACCGGGACCTCAGGTTCAAGTTCCTGACCACTGCCACCAAACGGACTCCTCCTGCATCCAGCTTCTTTCCCACCCCCCCTAGTCCTGCTGGCTAAACCTTACCCTTGACCTGCCCTCCACTACGACGGCGGCGTGTTGCGCGATTGAACTGGGGGTCGTACTGGGTCTGGCTGTGTACGTACCTACTTACGGTACCTACCTACATTACCTACCCAACTACCTTGCCTTGCCTACATTACCTTACCTCACAGTGGTGTAGCCTGTCTACGTTGTCGTTGACACCAGCGTACGCACGGAGCTAGTACCAAGGTCTTCCATGCCCACTGTCTACGCTGACCGTCGTTCCACCAACATATCGCCCACAGTTCATCAAGTCCTTTCCACGGGCCCCAAACTCTACCTCTCTCCACCTCGCACACAACACCGTCGTCGTGTCTGATCCGCTCGCTCGCTCGCTATTGAAATTTTTTCCTCCTTCGTTTTCCTCTTCCTCTTCCTCTCTCTCTCTTGTCTCTTGTATTTCTGGGCGTTTCCTTTTTTTTCATCTTCACCTAATGTGCTGGGCGAACCGAGAAACAAGAGAAATAAGACCTGTTGCGCAAAAGTCTCGGGGTGACAAGAAAGATTAAAGACAACAGAAGAACCCCATCAGAGTACGGATACTCTCTTCTCTCGCCTGCGGACTTTCGCTAGTTTCTAGTTGGACTACCTTTCAATAGTACGACCGGCCCCTAATCCGAACAAATAGAGCTCAGTAGTGTGTACTGTCTGTACCTTCTTTCTCTGTACCATAACCTCCTACGCCAGAAGCAGACCCCAAAAAGCCCATCCCGAAAAACAACTCGATCACTATTACCACGTTCGTTACATTGGTTCATCTCTGGGGGTGGCTTTTATTTGTTTAAACACTGGCAGCATCTTTCTGCGACTTGCTTCCGGTGTGGAACTCGACTGCAGAAGGCTACACAGCTAGCCGTTTGTTGCATGACGGCATTGCTCATTGTCATCCTCCCGCCCCGTTCGACTCAACGCCACCAAAGGAAAGCCCTCTCAACGCTGCCGACAGCATCCCCAACGGGCTACTCCATCGCACGGCACTTTACTGCCTTGCCGAAAGGTCGAACCGTGATCCCAAGACATCTCCCGACGTTCTGTAGGCGGAAGGACTCGAACAAGACCCCAGAACCAGTCACTCGTTTGGTTGGTTGGCCGAGAAAAGAACACAAAAAGAGAAGGGCGGCCGAATTCAAGCTCGAGCAAAAGCAATAGCTGAATCTGCCCTGCTATCTTTGGAGGGTCTGGCGTGTGACAATCACTGGCCACTTGTCGCATCACTACCGCGCCTGTCGACCGCGGTCTCCATTCTGCGGCCACATCAAAGTGGTACAGGGGGGCTACATTGCTTCGCTCCCACGCCGTCGTAAGAGCGCACACAGAGTGCACCGTCACCAGTCAAGCGCCCGTCCGGCAAGTCTTCTAATCTTGACCTTTTACGGTCCGCAGCCATCATGGCACCCATGACACCGAGACTAAGGATTCTCTCAGGTAAGGGCCAATTTCCAACTTCCTCGTCAGCGCCAGCAGTTAGCAGCACGCTACGCCGTCACTGCTGCCGCTGCCGCTGCTAATCCCAATACCACTAAGCGCCCCCTTCCGGAGTCCTCTGTTACATACCTCTTGTCATCCTGTATAACTTTTTTTTTTTTTTTCTTTCCCACCCTAAATCATCGCATTGGCCAAGGCGTGCCTTTTCCCTCGTTTTAGCAGACCTGTTCCTTGGTATACGCGCCGGGAAGAATCGAAGAATTGTTATCCTTCGGATATCGGAACACTTTCACTCAACCACTTAAACTATATTTCAGCTCCTTGTCTCGAGCATCCCCCTTCTCTTTTTTCACACGTTTCCCACATCTCGAGCTCCTTGAAGGAGTTGGCTTCCGGCACATGTGTCGTGTTGTTGCCGTATCTCACCATGGCTGACGTTGAGCTAATTCGGGTGTGTACAGTCGGAGGCAATGCTGTATCCGCATTCCTGTCCTGGAGACTCCAAGCCACCAATGCTTGTGACGTGACGTTGGTATGGAAGACAGGCTTTGAAGCTGTCCACCAATATGGCATATCCTTCAAGTTAGTTCAGCAGCACTTGGTTTGTGGTCGGAAGGGAATGCAGTTTACTGATCACTCGGAGTAGATCTGCCTCGTTTGGCAATGAGCGCTTCAAGCCTCGACATGGTACGTCTTTTTCTCTCCCCAAGTCGGTTCCCAAGTGACCATTCTGACCTCGCAATTTTCTTTTTAGTCGTCCGGGCACCGGAAGAAGCTGGCAGTACCAAGGATGGCCCCTTTGACTATGTCATTCTCTGTGTGAAAGCTCTTCCCGACGTGTACGATCTTGCTTCAGTTATCGACTCGGTAGTCACACCGCAGCACACATGTATTCTAATCAACACAACCGCCACTTTGGGCATTGAAGCACTTATCGAGGAGCGGTATCCCACAAACGTTGTCTTGTCACTCGTTTCGAACGCCGAGATTACTCAGATTGGGACCAGTGAATTTGAGCACAAGGGATCGACCGAGGTTTGGGTTGGCCCTGCCAATAAAAACAGCAACATTCCCTCAGCGATACAAGAAGATATGGCTCAAGCTCTCGCCATGACATTGAGCACTGGCAGGGTAGACTGCAAGGTATCATCCAATATTCGGCAACAACAATTTGAGCGAGTAATCGGGTATGTTTTGTTCTCTGACAACCGCATTCGACGTTCTGCTCACTGACCCTGTGTGCAATGTAGTCCGATCGCATTTCACCCTGCCAGCGTCATATTCGAAACCTCTTCGCATACTGCTTTATTAGAAAAGACGGGTGTTCGACAACTGGTTTCGGATATCATTGACGAGTTGATTGAGCTGGCCAAAACCCAGGGTTGCACACTGAGTGCCGATTTCAAGGAGAACACCATCAAGGAGCAGTGCCAGACACAGGAAAGCAGCATCATGTGGCAAGACTATGTCGCACGCCGGCCAATGGAAGTAGAAACGTACCTGGGATCGCCCATCAAGCTCGCCAAGGCTGCCAACATCAGCCTACCGCGCATCGAGACGCTGTATGCCGTTTTCCACCACCTCAATGTCGTCAATCAGTCGCGACCCAAGGAGATGAATGGAGTGCCTCCGCCTCACGGATCGCCTTCCGGACCAATGCCAGGCCCGCGGATGTCGTCTAATGGGCCGCCGCGCAGTGTCTCTAACGGAATACCTAACGGAATGGGCAGAGCACGGCCTCGGAACTCATCCAACTTCAGTGGTCCTCCTCCTGGCATGCGGCGCCCTCCTCCTGGTGGTCCTAACGGCTTCAGAGGCCCTTCGGGTCAGTACGGACCACAATCTCGGCAACCTTCGCGGCGTGGATCCATGGAAGAGACAGATCTCGGCGAGTTTAGCCACTTAGTGCTGTATGATGACATTCCCGAGGGAGGTGATGGTGGCTTCCCTCTCGACAATGGAGGAGATCTCGATATCCGCGAAAGAGAATTGCAATTGCGGCAGCGCGAAATGGCTCTCAAGGAGCAGGAAATGCGCATGAGGCGCAACGGCCCCCCTGGGCCCAGACGCCGCCCTCCCCCTCGTACCGCCGGCGGAGTGTATGACGACGACGACGATGAGGAAGGCGATTACTTTGACCCCGATGCCTTGGTTACACCGTCCGTTGATCCCGACAAGGTTGACATGATGAGCATGACATCCAGGAAAAACCGTATCAAGGCTCCTAGTCAGAGTCAGATCAGAAACGATCCTGAGATGGGAGCTGCAAGTGGTGCGCCCCCGGCGCGCAACAGCAGATGGGGCCGGCCATCCTTTGGCAGCAGAAACCGCTCGAGTCAGATTATGAACAACTCGGTGCCCAACCTGCACAGCAATATTATGGACGACCCGCTTCTCGGCTACTCCTCCAACCGCTACGGCAATGTCGACCGCGGGCAAATGCACCACGCGGCTAGTTCCAGAGCGAACTCACTGACTGCTCAACATCTTGACCAGCTGAATGGACCTGGAGGCATGGGTGGCCCTTATCCAAGGCGTGCTAGTCAATCACCTGGAAACCCATACAGTCCATCGATTCGGGGAGGCAATGGCCGGCCCTCCCCTCCAAACGGATTTGCTGGACCTGGCGGTCCTCAAGGGCGACCGTCACCTCCCAACGGAATGAGGCAACCGGTACCGCGGTACCCTCCGGGGCAGGGAAACTCCGTCGCACCGCAGCAGGTAGAACAACGTGTCGGGGTGAGCTCCCTCCAACCACCCAGAGCCAAGAACGTACGCAGTCTGACCGGCAGTGCGAGCGCTAGCGCGGGGAGTGGTGATTCCACCAACACCGAGTCTGAACCCTCTGCGCATAGTAGCCAGAGCAGTCTCGGCCCCCAGGTTGCCATTGGTGTCCAATAAGGACGCCACGACCACCCCAAACAGCCGACATTGGTCTGACCAATACTCGAAATATATCAATATTCGTTGATGGTCATTTTCAGAGTGGGTATCTACTTGTGTGATAGGTCGAGTGATTCACAGCATCACTCGACGTGGACTATTGACATGAAGACTGTAGTTTTACCGTCTCGGGACCAGGTCTGCAAGGTGCAGATCATGTATACAACAAGGACTAGAACGGCAACTTGGTTATCACTTTTCTACGACATAACACATAATCTTAGTTGGCTCCGTCGCAAATGGGGGCTCACGTACATAGCACTTGGAACGACGAGCAGGTATTATTCTCTTCTGTAATTTTGCATTGGGTTGCAGCGGGTGTCTGTCGTATTTCAGCACATAAACGAACTCTTCTGACGGCTCTCGAACCATGCTACGGGCACTGAACCAATCGATCATTTGGCAACACTTATGACTGAGGCGCGGCAATGAGTCTTCACGATTTGCCATAACACCATTACCCGGGTACGCTGGCGGGCTCTGCAAAAGCTTTGCCTAACTACATCACACATCACGACCACCAAGACGTGTACAAATCTCGGTCACGAATTTCCTTGTCCTCACATTCGAAACGTTACTTCTTACTTCCCGGCTCTCCGCCATCGCCATGGGAAACTAGTCGAATACCAAATTTCGCCGCCAAGCTCCAAAGGCCGCGACCCCAAATGTTTACGATAATAGACGAGAAAGCTTGAGCCAGTCATGATCTGCACCGACACGCACCGACGTGTTCTCGACAGCATGGGTTTGAATACAACCAGCAGCCTCAACGCTATGAAAGGATTAATAGAAGGAGATGGTCCTGAGGCCACAACAATACCGCACACACGAAAGGTCCACGGGACCTGTTATTTTCCTTGCCTCATTATCATTTCTGGATTTTAGTCTTAATATTGCTCTTTCCTTTTTTTTCATTTATCACAAAAGCTGGCATACGACTGAGGCCTGCACTCTGGCTAAGATGGGCGGGTAGAAAGAAACGCGGGCAAGGATATTGTGGTTTCGCAAAGAGAGAAGACATGATAAGCAGAGTGGGATTCCCTGGGACCGGTTGAGAACTTGGGAAGCTCAGGTCGGTCAGAAGGCAATAGAGACTATTTGGGTGACGAACAGACAAGTAGGGCAGACTTTAATGAGGGGCCCCTTATTCGCGACGCAACATGAATGCAATATGACAACGTGAACCTGATACAACATGTGCACCCTTCGTGGTAAATACCAACAACTGCCCAAAACGTCTGTCTCGTCTTTCCGTTTCATGAATAATGGTAGGGCGATTCCATGATGTTCAGTCTTCCTATCTACCTACCTAGGCGAGGCGGCAAGGCTGTGTCAGATAAATATATTATAAATGGGGAAAGAAAAAAAGATTGGCTCTTGAGGTGTCAGTGCAATAGCTTTCAGAGATAAAAATTACCTAACCTAGGTGCATTGGCTGGCACCAACGGCATGTACAATATATGTCTAGGTAGCTATTTGGGGACCTAGCAACAATCGAAAGACCGCTATCGTTTGGGCAGTCAAGTGGGCTGTAGCGCACATGCGTCAATCTTCCCGTCCGCCCCGCCCCGCAACTCAGAGGTTAAGACAACAGTGTGTAGGCTCTACGTCTCCGCTGGCGCTAGGTACCAAGTTCGCTATCTCACAACAGAAAGTTGCACGTGGAGCTGCACTAACTTGGCCAACAACAACAACAACATCAATCTGTCTGCGAACTGAACGACGCCGAAAAGGAGCTGGGATTGCATCCACACTCTGCTGCTGTTGCTGAAGCAGGCAGATATCCGCACGAGTATCACTCACCAAGGTCTCTCTATTCGCAGCGGAAATAATTGAGACGGGATTTGCCCAAATCTTTTGGGGAGCATACAGAGGACAAATCCGGCACGCGCCAAGCATAAAACATCACCAGCCTTGTCCTCATCCCATCTTGTGAAGAACTTGTGCTCATACTCATCTACTAAATCACTGCTCCTGAATTGGTGTTATCTCCCAAGAACGTCATTGGAAGTGATATTACATTGCGCACGCAAGCCCAAAGGCTGTGCCAAATCAACAAACAAGAGGACAGCGCACAGAAAGAACCCCAATCTTCTGTCCCATAGTACGGGGTCATTTCGATTTGGTTTTCCATTGTAATCACGGCAGAACGGTTGTTCCGAGTCAGAAGCAGGGCAAGGGGATTTATAAGATTAAAAAAAAAAATGGCGACGAGAAGCACCAACTTTGGATCAGGTTCCATGGCGAGACCATCCATGGCGCCGCAGGGCTCATCGGGCTCGGGAAGCGCCGTCAAGGCTCGTCAGTTGGTAAGTTTCTGATTTCTTCTTTAAGCTCTCTCTCTCTTTATCTCTCACTAACTATTGAAAACCCCTTGAAAAAAGGCACACCTTCATTCCCAGCTCGCACAGCTGTCGTCCAACTTGTCCGATACTGAGAACCTGCTCCGCATGACGGCCGTTCAGGCTGAAGCTATGAGGGGTCTTGGTGCCTGGCATGGCGGCATGTAAGTTTTTCCTAGACCGCGTTCCTTTTCTTTTCTTTTCCGATATAGGCACTCCTGGTGCTCTTCAGGAGCAGGAATTATACTGACTCTTCTCTTCCGCCGGATAGGTTCATGGCTGCGAGCAAGGTCCTGGGCGAGGAGTCGGTCAAGGAGCAGCCGCCGCAGAAGTGAAGACGGCCAAGCTAACCATGAAGGGAAAACCAGTCCGAGACGGCATCGCAGCAGCGACTCATGTGTGGCTTTAGATATGAGTATCTCGAGCGATGCCCCCCCAAGAGCGAGGTGATGCCCACGCGGAGGACGTAGGCAGACATTTAAATGCCGTGCTTGAATTCTATGGAGAGGCAGGAAGAACAAGCACGAGTTATGGCGGTTTCCGGTCACAGGCTTTGCTGATAACACCGTGTAATTCTAGAATGGTCAACATTGATCATCTCATATTCGAAAATTCGCAATTTAGACCAATAGTGGTTTGCATTTATGGAATTATATATGAGTACTATGAATCACATCATCCTGGCAAGTCTCTTCCTCTTCCCGACAATGTCAACGAGCTCCGTCGTGGGCTCCAGGTAAGGCTTGATGGTGTTCCTTACTAGAGTCCGCTGCTCAAAGGCGTAGGCGAGCCCAATCAGCTTCTCCTCGCTGAAGCGCTCGGCGAGAAAAGAAATGCCAAAGGGCACGTTGGGCGCCGTGGCATTGAGGTTGCCAAAGCTGTTGGGGATCACCGTCTGGTTGTTGGGGTATCGGCCGAGGGGCACCGTAACAATGGGCGAGCCAATGACGGCGGCCAGCGTCGAGGCAAACGTCGTGGGCAGAATCAGCGCGTCGAGCGAATAATTGGTCAGCGCGCCGGTGAGGCCCAGCAGACCGCCGTAGTACAGCTGGGCCGTGTAATTGGACCAGAACTCTGGGCTCGTGTTGTCGTAGCCGAGGTCCAGCGCCGACTGCCATATCTCGGTGTCGCGCTCTGGCCAGTCCTCGGCGGGGAATGACTGGGTAAAGTCCTGGAGCTCCTGCAAGTTGGTCACATTATTCGGGTTGACCGTCAGGTCGGCCAAGTAAGTGGCCAGGTTGACGATGAAATCCGCCTTGAGGACATTCAATTCATAATCCGACGTTGCGAGCGCCTCCCAGCCCTCGAGAAAGATGTCGTCGACAATCTCGGTACCGGCCTCGCGAAACACGTCCAGCGAGGCGTTGAAGGCGGCGATCACGGCTCCATACTGCTCCTCGGCACCGGTGATGTCAAAGACGTTTCGGGGGATGCCGATGCGCTTCCCCTGCAGCGCAAAGTAGTCGCAGGCCGCAGCGTAGTCGGGAATCGTGTCAAAGGGAATGGCGCTGGTGTAGTTGTCATTTGGGTCCTTGCCGGCAATGGCGGAAAGGATGTAGGCGGCGTCCTTGACGCTCCTGGCCATGGGGCCGACAGTGTCCTGGTGTTCCGAGATGGGGATCACGAGATACCGAGACGTGAGGCCGACGCTGGGCTTGATGCCCACGAGATTGTTGACATCCGATGGGGAGACGATGGATCCGTCAGTCTCGGTGCCCAGAGCCGCGAGCGCCAGCCCGAGTGAGCTGGACACGCCACTGCCCGAGCTGGACCCGGAGGGATCTTGACCTGGATAGTAGGCTGCTTCCGTCTGGCCGCCGTCGGCCGTCCACCCGTTGCTGGTGTTGTCACTACGCCAATTGGCCCACTGGGACAGATTGGCCTTGCCCAACAAGATGGCTCCGGCCTGGCGCAGCTTTGCAGCAACCGTGCTGTCCGTGGGCACCTCGGCTCCATGTAGGGCGTACGAGCCCGCCGTGTTTGACTGCGAGTCATTGGTGGCAATGTTGTTCTTGATCAAGAGCGGAATCCCGTGCAGAGGCCCCAGAATCGTGCCCTGGGCCCGGAGCGCGTCGGCCGCGGCGGCGACGGAGAGCGCATCCGGGTTCAAGTAGGTGACCATTTTGAGCGTCGAGTTGACCTCGAGAATGCGGGCCGTGTAGGCATTGACGAGGTCGACGCTCGTGAACAAGCCCGACTCGAGACCAGAGACCAAATCCTCCAACATTGCCTCAATCAGAGGCGGAAATGGCTTCCCGTCAATCGAGGTGCTCGAGTTTGTACACGCCGACAATGCGACGGAAAAGGCCGTCAAGGCAAATGTGCAGTACGTCTTGAGAGACACCATCTTGAAATACTCAAAGCCGCTCAATTGGGCTTGGCTGGCTTGGCTGTTGCAGGATATAAGTACGAAAAGGAAAGACGATTATGATCTCCAGCCCCCCGACTTGTCAAGGTCGAATATGGGCAATTGAGGGAATGGAAAACTCACGGCTCAGCAGGTTGCATATACTGACTACATGAGGGCGCAAAGTCTTGACCCCAACCCGCGCCGAACATGGTACACTTATTATACGAGCCCTGCAGCCCGGCTTCCAGCACCCGAGGCTGCGATTGTGGGAGATGCAGTCTAGTCAAGAGAGATAAGTTACTCCTCATTCATTGCTTGGAGACAGATACCATGCGGAATTGTCAGCGTCATCGACCTCGAGAATACATGGGCTTACCTTCCAATCCCAGTACCGAGTAGGATCGGCCTTGTAGGGATCTTATCGCGGGGGGTGATTTAATCTTTTTTTTGGAGCTCATGGGAATTTTTGGGGGGACGGGGGAACGATGCTGTCTGTAATCAAAGCAATGAGTAATTGTTTGGGAAATGAAAGTCAACCCCCCCAATGACGAGCGCCGATTAGTACCGTATACCCTGGTCATTGCATTGGCGTGGTTCATATCAGGACGACGCCCTGGCTCAGATACCTGCTCGGCGGCGCTCAAGCGTCAGAAGGGAATGGCATTGATACATTTACTTAAGAAAGCACAGTATACTCGTCCCAAAGTGGACAAATTTGGCTCGGGTATAGCTGGTTGCACAAGACTTGTCTGACAGTTCTGCAATTGGTAAGTGGGTGGGCGCAATGCACGAGTCATTGGTTGGACCTACCTTGACGGTTCATCACACAGCCTTGACTCCACCACTGAGTGCTATGCTGCCGTTGAACAGATTCAGGATCACAAGATTGCAACTTTGAGGGATATCCTACGCCATCATCAATTTCATGATTTTTGGGCAGGACCTATTTTCCCACGCAAACATATTCTTTGGGGAAGCCTATGAGAATGTCACCAACCACAGACTGGACAAAAAGAACCTGGCGTCTACGAAAGGCATCTTTGATACTTGCGACCGTGGAACAAGCTTCATACTTGGACTATTAATAGTAAAATCGTTCTATATGTTCAAGTGTTGAGGTGGCAAACAGGCGCGGACATTGGGAGCCTGCTTGTCTTGTTAGTCGACTGTGTACCCAACAGTAAGGGGGGAAATGATGAGCCTTTCACAACTTTCATTCCGCATCGTGGGTTTAAAAACGACTATGAAGCAAAGAAATGAGAAGAATTTTATATTGTGAGTGGTGCATGAGCAAACATGCGTCTGTGTATACATCTTAACTACATCCTCCGTGCCATTGTCCTCATCTGACTGACAGGCACGGGGAGTACCTGAGTAGCCTCCCGAGTAGCTGTAGGCTGCCTTCTTAATGTAATCACAGCTGATAGTCATCTAGTTTTGTTTTTTTCAAGTAGAGGAGCAACCTCCTGCACCACACTGACACCATGGGTTCGATCTTGCCTTGTTCAATCGTTCTAGAGTTTCATAGAGTCAGTCAACTGACCAGACTAGCGACTTCCCTCTGGTTTGTTTCCTCATCAGCCGAGTTGCCTCGTGACTCAAACCTCCAGGCAGTCATTCAATTCCATAATCACTGTAAATGATCTACGACTTCTTCTTCTTCCTACAAGCGAAGACACAGATACGCTCAAGTTTCTTCACACAAGACACACAGATTCAATGCCCCATTAGGCCAGTGGTTTAGGCCGTCGGTCCCCGAAACCGAATGTCGCGAGTTCGAATCTCGCATGGGGCTCAATTTTTTCTCTCTTTTGTTTGTTCTTCCAAAGTTTGAGGTTCTTATTGTTTTGCTCTCTCCATAGAAACTTGAAACTGTCTGCACCTGGAGTTTGATTAGCCACAAGGTGCATTTATCATGTCGACTTTTTGATTGAATGCCGAATGATAGGGTCTGGCAAAATTTAACCATCAATAAAAGGTTGAATCTTGAACAGTCCATCGTGATATAGTCACATTTTCTCGACGATGCACATGAGGCAAGTATAAGTGTCCGCTGTGATACAGCATAGGCAATGTCTACGGCACTTCTGCTACCGTCTTGATTCAAATTTTGCAGTTTGGATGCAGCGTTTGCAGTATCGAGTATTAATTGAATCCATTTCATTACTGGGCAGTGGATACTATTATTTTATGTAAGCTTGGCTGATTTTCGTTGGAATGGTTGTCTGCAAGTAGGCACTTTGCTTGCCGCCGTCTCTGAACACCACAACATGAATTATTGGGTTGAACTTGACAGGTTGCTTTGTATCAGATACGCGAAGGCGAGTATAAATATAAAATTTGAATAGTCTTCATCATTCACCATGCATAATTAATTTGCGGACACAAGATATGGTAATAACGCAATTCCGTATCACGATTCAAGTACAGTGTCTAGTACAGTGCCACGTGTCATTATGTAGCTGTCTGTGATGTGCTCGTACTGTAGAAGATAGGTTTTGAACCTCTTACCGCCGGCGCCGGACCCCTCCAAAATTGGCGGCAATCTTTTTCTACCTGGCGCAGAGAGAATCTACATTAATTCCTCGGCTACAAATTTACAAGCACTGGACAAAGGAATAAACTTCCTTTCTAAATCGCCAAAAATGCACATGGCTCAGCAAAACGACCCTCAAGATGAGGATCTCCGGATCCAAATCATGTCTGCAGGCGAACCTCCGCGTCCTGCCGTCATCGAGGAGGATTTTCTAGATGATGTATTTGGCTCTGATGCAGGATCCGCCGTCTTTGATGGCTCGGAACACGGCGCCGAGGCTAGAGAATCCCACCCGTCCGACACCCGGCGGCTGCAAGCAGAGCACACGACGGCTGGTTATCGCGACGGCATCACCGCAGCCAAGGCCAAGAGCATCCAGGCGGGATTCGACGAGGGGTTCGGTCTGGGTGCCAACATTGGGCTCAAGGCTGGGCAGGTCCTAGGATTCTTGGAGGGCATCACGAGCGCGCTGCGGGCCGCTGATCGTGACGATGGCGGCGGCGGCGATGACTACCGCGAGGCTCAGCGACATCTCGAAGAGGCGCGGAAAGAGCTGAGCACAGATTCAATCTACGATGAAAAGTACTGGCTACCCGACGGCACCTGGAGGTTCGAGTTGCCGTCTGCCACGGCCGAGGGCGACGTGGTGTTCGAGGACATTGCCGGCGCTCACCCGCTCGTGCGCAAGTGGAACGACGTCGTCAAGGAGCAGCTCAGCAAGTGGTCGGTCGACGTGCAGATCCTTCAGCACGCTGACGAGATCGGCGCCGCCCCCGCCCCGGAGAAAAAGGAAATCAAGCTCGAGCAACAGGCTCGCGTGCAACTCGATTGGTAAAGTCGTGTCATCTGCATTGCTACAAGTTCTGCAACCTCACCACCGGCACCCGCCCCCCCTCGCTTTGTGCCGGTATTACTTTGCAGGTTACAACTGCTTTCCTTCATGGCCCAGTGGCATGGCGACGGCTGGGGAGGCCTTGGTGCTGGCCTTGGCCACCTCCGCCACATGAGATCGTCGGGCGGCAGTTGCACAGAAGGAATAGCCGTGTTCTTCTTCTTCCAAGTGCGCGCAAAAAAATACGGCATATCAAGATGGGACAAGATGTAGGTTTCAAAGCTACATATTGCGGCTGAATGGCGATTATTCGTTTTTTAATTTTTATTTTTCTCAATTGTGCCTTCTTCTAACAGCCTCATAGGCACTCCAGACGTTTGCGATGAGAATGTCTCAAAGCATACGGGTAGATTGAGGGAATTTCCCAAAATGGTACGATTGGACGGTCACTTCTCATTTGGACTGTCAGAGGGGCGTCACATTTTGCATGCAAGTTGAGCTTTTCGTCCAACGAGGAAAGCCTCGATCGTCATCGTCCCCAGAGAAAGGCTTTCCCGTGAGGCTGCATGGTTTGTCAGACAGACGCAGGGCACCACACAGCGATGGTTGTTGGATGGTGGGGTGGCTGCGCTGGATACGAGAATGCAATCTGGAGGTGGTGTGTGTGTGACAGGCAGACAGACGGTCCATCCCATCTCAACTCACCCAACCTATGCCTACCCACCATTCACAAAGACGATGATGGACATCTGCATGCTGCAGCGCGACTTGATCCAGCACCATTGCATACGTGTGTAGCCTCTCTTTCTCACTCTGTACATAGGCTGTGCCTGTCAGCCAGTCGGTATCGGGATGTTCTCGAGAACGTTAATAAAGTAACATTCCGAGTCTGCCGGTCTTCCAGTCAATCAGTCATTTGCTCCTCTGCGACCGGCCAGCACAGACTCTAGCACTCTTCCTGAAACGCGACAACACCAGAGGATTGTCATTGGCGATGTAAATCAACCCATGATTTGCTGGCCATGTTGTAGCACCGAGACAACTCTAAAATTTGACTCGCGGGCTCAGCTGCAGGAACACAGCATTAATTTGCCTTTTGGGTTGCGTTTTCGCTCATGGAGGGTGACAGTGAACATCATAGGCTCTGGATTCATTGGACCGCGCGCCATGATTTCCAAGGACAACAACATTTCTCCTCTGCTGCAAGTCTAGAAATGCGCTGTGACCTGGCTCTTACTCCGCCATTGCTGGCCCAATCACATGGGCGCAGTCTCTTGATGAACATCTATACCCCCCTGCTTTTGACGCCTTGGCCCGAGACATGGGGCTCATAAGGACCTTACCTATTCGGCACTATAACCGCTGCTCCGGCCTACTGCAAATGGTCGCGACTTGCCATTTCTTCTTGGATGCCGACCACTTCGTCAGCCCACAGCCTGAATGCGCGATACGTTGTCCCATCAACGTACTATAAGAGTCACTGCGAGAACCCTGTATGACTGGCTCTGACTTCCTTGCTTCCTGCCTCCCAGGTTTACCGTCCCAACATTCAGGGCTTAATATCGAAAGGTTATTGATCGCCTTTACATTCGTTTTTTCTTTTAAACAAAAAACCCGCTCGTTCAACTATCTTAATACAAGATACTCCCACTGTCGTTTTCTCGCCTCTGACCTTTACTTGTACTCTTCTCCCTCCCAAGGACTTGAGTCATTTCTATAATTATTCTTTCCGGCCAAGTTATAATAATTACCGGCGACAACAAGACAAGATGAGAACTTACACTTTTGCTCTCTTGGCTCTGGCCACTGGTGCTCTGGCCCACGGCGGCGGCGGCGAGGGCGGCGGTGACCACGGCCACCCGCCGCCACCTCCTCCCGACTGCACCGATGACCAGCCGGCGCCGACGTACCCGGCCGAGACCACATACTACACCGTCTCGACCACCACGACCGAGTGCGAGGAGAGCTCCACCGCCCCGGTAGAGACATACCCTACCTATACCGAGATCAGCAGCACCGCCCCGGTCGAGACGTACCCGACCTACAGCGCCAGCACCCCGGTGGAGCCCTATCCTACCTACACCGAGATCAGCACCGCCCCCGTGGAGACGTATCCCACCATCTCGGAGACGTACCCCGCGGAGACCACGACGACGAGCGTGACCCTGCCCTCGGAGACGTACCCGGGCACGTACCCGGTCGAGACCACGTCCTCCACCGAGGCCGTCTCCTCGTCGTCTTCGTACCCCGTGGTCCCGTACCCCACCTCGTCCTGGACCACCTCGGCCTCGTACCCCACGACCAAGGTCACGTCGGTCGGCACCACCAGCGTCACGACCACCAAGGCCACCTCGGCCACCGAGGCCGTGCCCACCACCTCGGTCCCCGTCACGGCCGGCGCTGCGGTTCACCACGTCCAGGGTGCCGGAGCTGTCCTGGCTGCCGCTGCTTTTGCCCTTTTCATCTAAATTTTTCCCATGCCTTGTTTTTTTCCTCTTTTTACCCCCCTTACACCACCAAATGCATTTGTTTGCTTGTCGGAGGAGTTTGCTCTGCTGGGGGAGGATACTTGACGTGGTTTAGCATGATTGGGAAGGGGCGGAAAGAGTATTTCTCTGCAAATGTCTAATAATAGATGGGTACCGTACGCACGTATGATTTGAGTGCGCGTGCCTTGCCGCACAACAAGCAGATTTTACCTCGATCAAGCTTCTGGAAAAAAAGGGAGGCGGGGGGTTCCATATAATTGACATCTTTAGTATCAAAATAAGGCATTGGACAAAAGGGGTCGAGCTTATAGGTTATCTTTCAAAGCAAATTTCTTGTACACTTTATATTCCACAATTCAGACATTCATAAACTTTTGAACTTCATTGACTGCTTACTTGTTGTATTTTTATATTGGACTAAGGTAACTTATCATCTGATTTTGGGCCTGTCACCTTCGAGTACGTAGCTGTATTTCATAGTGTTCAGGTTGTGACATGCCTAGGCCATGAAGTGGCTGATCAGTACGTGTAATACTAGCCTCAGTCAAATGGACGAACTCGTACAATACAGTAGCATGGCAAATACTGCATCACAGCCAATTCTACCAAGTAGCCTGTTCGGTTGCCGTCGTCGAAGGTACCGAGCCAGGAGCAGTGGTATTCCATCTACGACATGCTCGAGGTGTCGACTAGATGACTGCCAGTCCACATGTGATGTAAGAGAATTCCACAGCCAAATGTAGTCAAAATAACTTTAGTTTTCATCGACTGTGCCATCCACTGTTCATCTCGCCCAAGTGGATTGGAAGCACGGGCAGGTGTTTCGTGTTGGCAGTGAATCGTTTATGATTCGATTTGCGGCAAAGCTTCCTGTTGATGACCATCTGTCGCACTGTGTCGACTTTGACTTGCGAAGTTATGTTAGTATCAACTATTTTTGGGTGTTCGAGATCGGCTTCGCAAACGATCCCGCCACGGCTCGATGACGACTGTCGTGCTTTCTGGATTCTGTGAACGATTTGAAGGTATTTCCGACTGCTGCGAGGTATTTTGTTCTGAACTCTGCTCCAGAATTCTGGGCGTGGAAAGTTCGGTCATCTAAACACGTCTCTTGTGATCCGTCTTCTCTGGATGAGGATTGAGGTGGCGGACAAGATCCTGAATATGAGTGCTGCCGCCGAGCAGCTCCCGAACTCTCCGTCGGTCCCTCTCGTTCCCAGCCTGCACAGCAACCTTTGCAATCTTGCCGTCGTCATCCATGACCAGGCGTCCGACGCGGCCATCCTCCCACTCCAGTCTGACCTGTTTGGCTTCTGCGTCCACGGCACTAATGTCTGTAATGGCTACTGCCTCGTCCCCGTGCCGCTTGGTACTGCTATTTCCCAGACCGGCTGCCTTTCTAAGATCGCCTATGGTCGTAATACGGTTCTGATACCTCACCAGCTCTCGTCTAAGTGCCCGGGCAAAACGTGGCAGGTCTTGATGATGCGTCTCCTGGCCGTCCTTGTCCAATTTCGAGGCCGGCAAGTGTCGAGCCGCAAGTCCAGAGATGGCGATGCAAGGCGGTACCGTATGACGATGGATGCGCAAGTGCTGCGACTTTGCGTATGGGCGGTTCAACATGACATAGTAGGGGCGAATGAACCTTGATCGGGACATGACCTCGAAACGTAGACCTAGAACATTTCCTTTATCGACGGCATTCGGGTCTGGGTCACGAATCTTCAATGCAGTAATAGATGCGCAGGCTCTGTAGAGTGACTGCCGCTGATGGGCGACTTGCTTGTCCGACTCGGTCAACAGTCTAGACCTGGCAGACGCATCAAGCCCACGAACGTCGGTGTTGTCATCCTGGAGAATGCGTCGCGTTGAGTCGGATGCAAGTAAAGTGGCCGTTTGTAGCCTCAACTCATTCTTTAATGATTCAACTAGGCGTAACGTCAATATATATATGCCTGGAGAATAAAAGCAACAAGATCTCACGCAGCATAGAATGACACGGGGAAAGAAGAGGCCGATCACCTACCTTGAGCCCTCAACTTTGCGATTTCATCGTCTAACCTGTCAGCCACAGACAAGTCTGGCGAAAGAGAGTCTCTAGATGTCATTTCCTCTTTTCATATGGCGTGGAGTCAGGTCATTGGTCTTGATTCGCTATTTGTGCTTGCTCAACGCTGATGGCCCTTTGAATATAATATATGGTTGCGATCTGATGGGTAAAGAAAGGCTCCAATTAGGACGCGACTAAACAAACAACCCTTGGCGCGTCAAGTCTGCTGCTGCTTGGGGGCCCGTTAAGCCTCCAGTTCCAGCTACGTGCTAGTCTGTAGTGGGTGCCGCCCTCTTATCACCGATAGTGCCGGCTCGGGGTCAAGATATGGCCTAGCAAGAACCTGGCTAGCCTGCAGCTTAGGAGGCTAGCGGACGTTTCGGTCCCTGTGAAAGGAAACCTTGCCCCTGAAGCGGATCTGATCTCTGCCTTGACGGGCCTACCATAGCTCTGGAAAGCACCCAAAAGACACAGAATTGCACCGCTGTCCTCTTCGTTTTCGGCCCCAGTTACCGCAGCTACTATTCGACGGGCCGGACAGTCAAGAGGGGCACGTTTCTCGTATCTTAATAATGCAATGTAAGTGCTGCTGCCTTTTGACTCGCACCAGAAAACTTCCCACGATTCGAGTCGCTCAACCTCCTTGATAATTCTGATTCGTACGAGGCTCCTCTTTGCCGGTTTGCCACTTATCTAAATCTTTTTCCCTTTTCCTCCAACGCTACGTACTACTATCTTTTGAGCCGTCAAGTTCCAAAGACCACGGTTGCGTTCTTGCCCTCTCTATTCTTTTTGTTGTGTGTCATTGGACTACATCCAACTATTCAGTCGCATCGCTCTTTGTCCACGAGTAGATACTCGATTCTTGCCTGACTCGAGGTTCTTCTCACACATACCAAGATTGTACTTGTCTTGCATTGATCTTACCTGGGAGATCTCTCTTTTATCCAATCTCTATCTTTTCCGTCACAATCTTTTGTTGAACGAATCTGCATCTACAAGCATCGGCCGTGCTTCTTTCAGATCTACATCTGCCTGCCCAATCTTTTTTTTATTACGAACAGCCACAGGCAGCCCCGATTTTAAACTTCCGTGCGACCGTCTTTTATAACACCACGTCTCAAACCCCTCCGGTCCCGCTTCCAACCAACCGACTTCTCCTATGGGTGTCAAAACACGCCGTTCCAAATCGCCGAAACGAGACGGACTCTCCATCTCGACGAGCGGCCGTGAGAACGGTTCCCTAAACGGCGACATGGATAACACCGAATACCGCCGCAAGACGGCCCAGAAACTCGACTCGAGCCAGATCGCTGGCAACCTCATTGCGCGCGAATCCTTTACTCTCGACGATCCCGTTCCCAAGACCCCGACCGTGAATAACCATGGCTTCTGGGAGCTCCCCAAGCAAGACCAAAAGAACTTTGGGCTGCTCGTCCTGCTCTACTTTTTGCAGGGCATTCCCATGGGCCTGGCGCATGGCTCCGTGCCATTTCTCCTGAAAGAGCACTTGTCCTATGGCGAAATCGGAATTTTCAGCTTGGCCGGCTACCCATACTCGCTCAAGCTGCTATGGAGTCCCATTGTGGACGCTTGGTGGTCCCCAAAGGTCGGCAGAAGAAAGAGTTGGATCCTGCCTATACAGCTCATCTCTGGTCTGGGAATGCTGGTGCTGGGCTCGGTGATTGAGGACTGGATGGCGACAACTGGCAAGCCTGGTGGCCCGACCGTCTGGAACTTTACTTGGTGGTGGTTCTTTCTGGTTTTCACTTGCGCCACTCAAGATATCGCCGTGGATGGATGGGCCTTGACACTTCTCACCCCCGGCAACGTCTCTTATGCATCGACTGCGCAGACCGTGGGCTTGACCGCCGGCCAATTCTTGTCGTACACGGTTTTCCTGGCGTTCAACTCGGCGGATTTTGCCAACAAATGGTTCCGATCTGAACCCCTCGAGTCGGGCCTCTTGAGCCTCGGAGGCTACCTGACGTTCTGGGGCTGGGCTTATCTCTTTGTCACCCTCGGCCTTGCTCTTCTAAAGCGCGAGGAGAAGACCAAGAATGAAGACGGCATCTGGGATGTCTACAAGATCATGTGGGGAGTCCTCAAACTCAAGAATATCCAGACCATCATCATTGTCCACCTCATTGCCAAGATTGGGTTCCAAGCCAACGACGGTGTCACCAACCTCAAGCTCTTGGACAAGGGATTTGGCAAGGAGAATATGGCCCTGACAGTTCTGATTGACTTTCCTTTTGAAATCGGCCTAGGTTACTATGCCGGCAAGTGGTCGCAAGAGTACACTCCCATGAAGCTGTGGTGCTGGGGATTCATGGGTCGACTGGTTGCCGCTGTGCTCGCCCAGTTCACCGTCATGATATTCCCTGCTGGCGGAGTTACATCCTGGTACATGCTCGTCGTCATTGCCGAGCACATTTTCTCAACCTTTACCAATACCGTCATGTTTGTTGCGGTTTCTGCTTTCCATGCCCGCGTTGCCGATCCCGTGATTGGCGGCACTTACATGACCCTTCTCGCAACGTAAGTGGTTATTCCCATCTTCGGCCCCCTTTTTATGGTAGTATTCCAAATCGAAGACTAACATGCATTAACTACAGCGTCTCCAACCTGGGAGGAACCTTTCCCAAATTCTTTGTCCTTCGCCTCGTCGATTACTTTACCGAGGCTGTCTGCCACCCACCCACGAGTAAAGTCGATGCCTCCCTCCTAAAGTCCCCCCTCGTCACGGCGCCCTTTTCCTGCGCCATGCAGGGTGACAAGGAACTGTGCGTCAACGGCGGCGGCTCGTGCGAGCTCACGCGTGACGGTTACTACATTGTCAACATTATTTGCGTCCTGGTCGGCCTCTTTACATTTACCATGTACATTCGGCCCAAGGTCCTGCACTTGCAGAGCTTGCCGTTGCGGGCTTGGAGGTTAGCTGGGGGCAAATAAACCCCGTCGGCGTGTTGAGGAATTATCGATAGAAAATCAAGACCATGAGTAGAGAATAATATCAATAAATAGATTCAGTCGGCCAACATTGACGACTCCATTTGTAATCATTCCAAACATGGATTCAGTGCTGTCATGTGTTGATGCTTAATCAGTCAAATTGTACCTTGGTTTGCTCTTCGTGTCATGTACGTTCCTAGGTATTTGTATACATTATCTAGGGGAACCATCCTCATAATTTCAAACCCTAACGCAACGCCTATGCTACCGTTTTGTTGCAACTGAACCGCATATAATTCCTCGTATAAAACATGAACGCTTCCCGAAAGCACCAGAGGCAGGCCTGACTAACGTCGCTCCCACATTCCCACATTACATCAAATTTTGGACATGCGTATCAAACACTTCATTCTTCCAGCCGCCCTGCTCGTATTCCTCGACACGTTCACCGGCTCTCGCGGCTTCCTCGTTCCAAATCTTGACAATACTGCCTGGAGCATAGACACCCTTGAAGACACCCTCGCCGGGCTGTGCCACGCCGACTCTGGTGTACAAATCAGGATCCTCTTCAGGGACAAGACGCGATGCCACAGCCTTGACAAAGGTCCAGATATCCTGAGGCTCTGCAATCCTGGTGGCGCGGAGTCGTTCTCGAGCATAGAGAATCTCACGGTTGCCGGCACGAAGGAGATCGGCAATGGCAGTAGCTAGTTGGATCTCCATCGTAGTCTTGAGAATTGGTCGGAGTAGTGGCTTGAAAAGCCAGCCGAGCCATGAGAATCTGCTCTTGCGTAGCTTGTAGTCAAGCTTGTGTACTCGAACTCTGACACCCCGCAACGTCAGAATCTGCTCCATTCTCTCGCGGCATATTTCCACCTCGAGGTGCACGTCGATACCGCGCTCATCAAGGGCGAAACTGGCAATTCCCTCGTCGGCCAGACGAAGTAGCCCACTATGGGCACGCAGCCAGAAGCCTATTTCATCAGCCTTGGCCGACAAGCCGTCGATTTTGATGAGAACCAGGTTCTTGGATGTTGTGGCAGTGCGGAACCGTGCCTTGCGTATCTCCAAGTCGTTGTAGGTTTCAATCTTCAGCCGATATGGCAAAAACGAGGTTTGATTGACCGTAACACCAGGCTCTATGATGAGATTTTCCAAGAGGAGATCGATTGCGGGCGTACTAACTTCGAGACGGGGAATTGGCAGATATTGAATGGCACTGATTGCCAATGGAATGAATACATGCAGCGCATCTTGGACAAGTTCAGGATTGGTTGCACTGTTGGTGGGAGAGAGAACGCCGAATATTCGCATCGTGGTTGTGATCAAATTGTGAACATCTTCATCGCGCAGGACACTCTGGAATGTGACAGCCAATTGTTGAAGTAAATCGTCCACGTCCTGTCGCAAGGTGCTTTCTGTGCCAACCTTTTTGCTCTTTTCCCTGAGCTCACGCAACTTCTCATCGGCATTCATGAAGAAGTCGGGGTCAGTCAGGAGTCTCTGTAGACTGTTTCCAATGTCTTGCATGAAGTTCTCAAACTCGGGGTCGCTGTCCTTGTGTGCCAGAACCTTTTTAAACAGTACCTCGCATTTCTCCCATTCCTTCTTGTCGCCAAAGCTGTTGACAAACTCCCACATGTTTACAAGAGCTTTGTCCGTCTCGGGGTTCTCATAGACATCTTGCTGTGCAACCTCGGCAATCTCCTCTGCAGCACGTGAGTAGACCATGGCATATCGCTTGATGAGAAGGGACAGGGTGGAGACCGAGTCCGAGTAATCTCTCCGCTTGCGAAGATTGAGAACGACTTGCTGCAAACGTTTCAGCAAAGTGTGGCCCTCATCGCCAGACAGCTTGTCCTTGGCACTCTCCAACGTGGCCCCGGCGACCTCGGCAGTCTCTTGCGCGACGATTTTGGAGACATCTTGCACGTCTTTTCCTAGATCGCTCCCAGTTGGCGCCTTGCCGTTCGTATTGCCATTGGAGTGGGCTACCGCTTGCTGCTCGGCCTCGGATGGTTCCAGCCGTTTTCCAGCGTCTTCAGCAGCATGACTCAAGGCCAGGGCCGAGTCCTTGAAAATCTCCCGTCCAACAGTGTTGAGGTCTCCGAGGAAGACGCGGAAGTCTGAATTTGTAAAGAGCAGGGAGCCAACAGTCTGTAGGCTCTTGTAAGCAGCTGCAGCGTCGGCCGAGGCCTTTGATTTCTTTGCGCGATGTTGAAGGTCCTCAACGTCGACTGAGATTCTACTCTTGGTAAGGAACCAAATGAGATCTTGTAACTGGTCCTTGTCGTTCTTGTTCTTCAACAGAGTGATGAACTGGTGTAGCCATTGCTTGGTGAGACGGACCAGGCGCCGGCCGCTGTCGGATAGGTCAGGGTTGTCAGGACTGAGAAAATCGGCGGCCAGCAGAGTGCGAAGATTGATGATAGTTTGTTCAGTCGTGGGCATGTATCCCTTACCCAAGGCCCGGAGCATCTGATAGCTGTGGAGCTTGCGATAGAGCTCGCGCTGTAGGTGAGTGTCCTGCTCATATCGAGGCAGGAGAGGTTCCTGGTCTTCATCGCGGGACCCGCCGCAGCCGAAACAAGACGAGAGCATCTTTTGATAATGTACAGTGTTGTATATTTATTTACTCGTTATTTCGAGCGATGCATGATAGTGCTCGTAGAATGGTCGATGTTGATCTTACTATTATGGTACACAGGCAGTCACTTACATGGGAAACTAAAGTGATGCAATCCACCTGTCACAGACGGGAGCTTGGGCACTTGTAGGTCAGGAATGACGTCGTCGTCGTTGGTCCAGCACAACCGACAGGGGGGGACCCCATGTGATCTTCGCGGGGTTTAGCCAGGAATGCTCCCAGCCTGTACAGTGTAGTGTCCAGTACGGAGTCCTACACATATTACACGGTTCCAAGCATACAGACCAAAGTAAAGTAATGTCGATATTTACCTTGTTGTGCATCAACTGAAACTGTATTATTTAATTTGAGAATTCAACTCGCAGCTAAATCAACACTACTACTCTGAGTGAACTATGACCTGTTGACGCGTGCCATATGTTAGGCCCATTGAAAGTAGAAAGTAGCAGTCGGACGACCAAGCTGCGAAAGCGACTGCGTGCACCTCTGAGAGTATCACGTTGTACTGCTTCAGTTCCTCCCATACTGCCTACACATGTACATGCATCTTTTGAATGTATATGTATGCATTCAAAAAAAAAAAAAAAAAAAAAAACCTAGCTGCAACTGCACTCCAGAATCTTCTTAAGGCAAGTGCAACGTGGGAGTAAGTTTACTTCCATCGTAGGCACCCAGAGTGGCTACTCATAATGATATTATTTGAAAGGTAGGCAGTTGCATCTCTCCAGCATCCGTCCACGCAGACTTGCATGAGGACCGCGAATTCTATGTAAGTGACAGGCAATCAGAGTTTAGTACAGATATGCCTCATTTAACCTTATTGAGAAATATAACTTGAATCTTGAAAGACTGTCAAATGAAATGGGGGAGGCTGCAGCCATTTTGTAATAAATACCTACCTAAACAGCATTGGGCTCACTGTTCCTTCCAACTGTGGTGACTGGTTGCTGTTGAGCCTAGCAGTCCGTTTCCCCAGGCCACAGCACGGGGCCACTCTGGTGTAACTGCTGCCAGTGCCCAGGTTGCCAGGGCGCGTCGTTGCCCACCCGCGCTTTTTGTAGCCCTGCCGCTGAGGCAGTGACCGCCTGGCAGAAATCTGGCGGGCTCCACTTTGCACTCTATAAATGTCTGGCCATCCTCCCCCCATTTGCCTGTTTTCTCCTTTTCTTCTTCATACTTACCTTCTCGCAAAAGGCTTCGATCAAGCATGAGGTCTTTTAGAGGGTGGAATCTGCATTGCACAGCGTGGTATTCCGCCTTCTCTACTATCCTTCGGGGTCGTAGGTGGGGCAATTTTTGATTTAACCCAAACCTTTGTTTTCAATGTGTACGGTTGCCTTGAGCATCGTCATGAGGAAGATGAATTACTGTTTTGCTCCCACGACTCGGTGTTGTCAATGCTGTTCGTGTCAATTGTCTCGACCGAGCTCTGGACTGCTGTTCCACCAACCATTCTGGGGTCCATGTCTATTTACTGCCTTCCAGCATGCCACAAGCTCTGTGGTTTGAGAACATCGGGCAAGCAATTCAAATTTTGAACACTTGCGTTCAGTCGAGAAGCCTGTGATCTGCATGTGATTGAGCATATCCAGGCAAGACCTTCAAGCTTCACCAAGGGCACTACAGATGGCAGCTTCGGTGGACGTCGAGCTTGTTTGATCAACACCAACATTGATGACCGCTTTCAACGACAACGAAAACGACGACGATGATGACTGTCGCCGACCAGGGAAAAAAAAAAAAAAAGGCAAGATTTCTGTGAAAGAGCATGCCATCAAAGACTACACGAGGGTCTAGCATTTATTTTGCATTGTTTTCTTGTCTATCTATGAAGGGAATGTCCTATCTTATACTACCGAAGATATTCTAGCCAAGGGCGAGTCCTGCTGCTGGTCCTTCATGCTCTCCTTCTTCACACTTTTCCACTCCATGAATGAAGCCCCGATTATCATGAAGCATGACAGAGCAATGCAAACGATAAAGGACTGCCTCAGAGCTGCATTGTAAGCTTTCAAAACACCATTGATGGCAGCTGATCCGTACGTTTTCGTGATAAACGAAGAAAGATCAGACACGCCATTGGCAAGGACAGCAGCCGGATCAACGTCCGAAGCATCAGCAACCAGAGCGCTGACCAAGTTTGTCTGGAACAAGTTCTGCCCAACGGCCAAGAATACGGTTCCGCTCAAGGTCTGAGCTAGAACCACGACAGAGGTGCCAATGGCAATGTCGCTGCCCTTTAGAACAGTTTGCACAGCAGTCAAAGGCATTTGTAAACCCATGCCGGTTCCAAAGCCAAACATCACCAGCGTTCCAGCCCTAGCCACTTGTCAGAAAAAGAAAAAAAGAGAACTACACGAAAAAAGTTGCAACGCAGCAGATGACTTACCAATAAGCAGTCGTTGTATCGAGATTGTAACGATAAATCAGCCCAGCGGCAATTGACATTATGATGGAGCTGCCAAACATTTGGGGCACATAGTATCCGATTCCAGACGTCTGTGGTCTTGTTAGACGCGGTTCTCGTATGAACGGCGCAAGGGGTGGGAGATACTCACCAAAGCTCCGCTGAGTACAGCGCCAACTGTCATGGCTCCCGATGCTGCGAGAAAGTTGATGCCAGATTTTTCCGCCGATGCCCCCTTGACCGATTGGAACCAGATGGGAACGTAATACGTGATGACAAAGAGCGCGCCCGAGGCACCAAGAACGTACACCATGCCGCTGGCAACCGATCGCTGTGTCACGATGCGAAGGGGGAGGGTGCCGCGGTCACCTTTGACATATTGGACATAGAGCCAAACCAGGAATAGGACGACGAACAAGCAAAGACACAGGATGATGCGCCAGTTGCTCCAGGCATACGTCAAGCCACCCCATTCCAATGCCAGTAGGAGACAGATGATGCAAGGCATAAAGATGGCGGTACCTTCGAGGTCGAGTTTCTTGAAGATTCCAGTGTGGTCCTCTTGCTTCTTTTGCGGTGGGAGACGGACAAAGAATAGGACCACCACGGCAGTGACCGCGCCGAGCGGCAGGTTGATCCAGAAACACCACCGCCAAGTGGCTCGGTCAGTCAGAACTCCTGTACAGAAGTATTCAAATCAGTTTCAACGAAACCAGTAACTTGGTCAGGAGAGATGAGGAAGACCCACCACCGAGTGTCGGAGCAATGATTTGTGCAATACCACTAGTTGCGCCAATGACACCAGTATACATTGGTCGAACGTGCAATGGTACACTCTGGGCGATGATGGTGAGCGCACCGGTCATGACGCCGGCACAGCCAATACCCTGAATCGCTCGACCGATGATGAGGGCAACAGAATTCGGAGCGCAGCCACAGACCAAGGAGCCAATCTCGAAAAGGGCCAGGGCAACCAGGAAGACCCAATTGACCTTGAACTCGACGTACAGTTTGCCAAACATGAGCTGGAAGCAGCACGTTGTTAGTAGGTAGGCCGAGCCATACCAGGCTACATCTTCGAGGGAATTGAAGTCGTTTGTGATTTTCGGAATCGCCGTGGTAATGATGGATCGGTCCTAGCAAAATGGCATGCAAGTCAGCAAGTATTTCCTTTGCCGGACTGTACTTTTGAGCAACTCACAAGACCAAGGCAAAATACTGCGAGCACCAGACCCAAGGAAATCAGGATAAGTGGTACGCCTGAAGCATATGTTGTCGATTGTTGTTGAGTACTAGAGCTGGCATGTTCAGGCTCCGTGTCCGACTGGAGTTTCTCGGTTTGCATGGAAGCAGTCGTATCATGATCTGAAGTCGTCGGGACACTCATTGTTGCTGGATTGAAGATGTGAAATGCCTAAGTGTCTGCAACACAGAGTAAGGGGATGGGCCACCTGAAGAAATCATAAAAGACCTGACAGAAGCTCTAGCCCAGATATATATCAACATCTGTTGACTCTTCCTTTCAGCGCGACTCGGGTCCGGGTGCTTTGTGCGGAAACTTGACGGGTGCCTAGGACACCGAGAACTAGCCTAGTCATCATTTCCTTGCAAGATAACGATTCAATCTGTACTTGTATCAAAACTCTGAGAATTTCTCTTCCATGTGTAGGCAGATTTGCGGAATGGACTTCGGGCGTCCTATAGCTGCCATCGGCATCGGAGCTTACAGATGACATAGCGCCCGGCGCTTGCATAGAAATCTGCGTTATGTCGGTGCCTTTTAGACTTCATTTGCCGCCAAGTCCAATGAAAACCCCTTATTTGCACCCCACTTATACCCAAAGGATCGGGCATGTAGAAGACCAAATGACCCCCGATCCGATTCGTCCTCCCGCCTACTATCGTCATTCAACAATAAGCCACACTGACTTGATTCCCTCACTGCCATTATTAAATCCGAGCTCCGTCATTGGTTTGGGAAGTGCTATGAAAAGAAAGGCTTAAGCACTAATGACGGACCCCAGGCTGCGAGCATGTTCCAACTGCGCCCGCTCAAAGACAAAGTGTGTGTGGACAGACAATGCTGCTTGCCAAAGGTGCGGACCCCATCCTCTTTGCTGCCCGTAGCATCATATATATCTAACGGGGATCTTGACAGATGCGCAAGAACACATTCACTGTGCTCAGTTCCACAATCAAGTTCGGGCAAGAAGCAGCGGGTGAAACGGAGGTAAGCAATGTTGTCACCTTGTATACACTGCCAATCAGCTTCTTGGTCACCGTCAAATGTCGATGGAAAGGGCAAAAAATGATCATTGACAAACGCGTTCCAAAAATAGCCGTGTCGGACAGCTTGAGCAAAAGGTTGATGGATTACTCTCTATGCTGGCTGCCGGCCAGTCGCCTTCCGGTGCCGCAACAAATGAGAGAAATGTACAGTCTAATGATGCCACGACGCCTGCCAATAATACTCCTGGATCTAGGATAACTCCATCTACATTACCACTCACATCTCAACCATCGGGCACTGCCCTCGCACAGACTGCAGCCATCTCTGAAGAAACTATCGAGATTGTGCCTGGCTTCTGTGTATCATTCTTAGAGGCAGACCAGATACTGGAAGATTACCGCTCGAATATGCTCTCGCAGTTTCCCTTCGTCCCAATACCCTTTACCAAATCACAGGACATATACCATAGCCAACCCTTGCTGGTAAAGGCCATCATCTATGCCTCTCGACCACAAAATGCTCCCATGACCGACAAGGTCAATCGATGGTTCCGAGAATACTTTGCACACCATATTGTAGTACTCAATGAGAAAAGCCTCGAAATACTACAAGCTATTCTCGTCTTCCTCGCATGGTGGGTGTCTCCCCACCTGCATCAATATCTGTTTGTCTCCTCTATCTGACTCCAATCACTTCGCAGGCGCGAGGTCGAGTTCTTCATCAATGCATACGACACAAGCTTGCTACATCTTGCTTTAGGCCTTGTTGGAGATTTGGGAATGAACAGGTTTCCAGAAGACCAGACTATACCTTCCTATCCAGAGTCCATTGCCGATGCCGGTTTAACGACTGCGGTCAGAGGATTCAATGTGCGTGTCGTACACACTCATGCTCACCGCCGAGCTATGCTCGGACTGTTTTATATAACCTCAAAGTAAGCTAAAGTCATGAAGGGAAAGGTCTTTCTAATCATGACATAGTATCTGGACACTTTTTCGACGGACAGAGCCCCCCGGGTATACAGATTATGCTGAAAAATGCTGTCTGGAGTTGAAGCAGACCCCAGAATACTCCTCAGATCAACTTTTAACTGGAATGGTCGACTTGCAACGCTTAGTGCTCCAAGCTTGCGTATTGGGATCAAAGATGACAACTACCACTCGACAGGAGGTTCTGGATACACCCCGTAATATGCTGGTTTCCAGTCAACAAAACTGGATCGAGGAGACTTTTACCAAACTTCCACAAAACATCAGGTTCAATCGTGAGTGCCCGCAGAAATCGTGAGTGCTCAAGTGAAACACCGGCTAATATTGCTAGATGTCATACGGAGTCACTACTACACAGCCCTCATCCGTCTGCACGAGTCCACCATCTACCTAAAGCCTTCAAACGCTCCCGACGGCCCGCTCACGAGGACCCAATCTTTATGGGCCTGTCTCGAAAACGCAAATCTCCTGCTAACTTCGGCCCCGTCTACACCCGTCGACGTCTTTTCCAAATCCCTCTTCTCAATGACGGCCCACGTGGCCTTTGCGCACCTGACGCTCACGCGTCTGCTCTTTCTCAACGACGCGTGCTGGGATGCGGCCGCAGCTAGAAAATCTATTGATTATCCCGGGCTGGTGGAGCGTTTGGCGGATTACTTTGACACGGCGGACCGGGCACGGGGTGGGAGGCAGCAGACGGCGGTACATGAACATGCAGAGGCACAATCGCAGCATGGCAAGAAAACCCTCAGCCGGGCCGAAAGGTTGAGGTGGGCTAGGACTTGGTACTTGTCCAAATCACCGATCCACGAGACGGCAACAACGTCCATGTTGGGATCCGCCATGAATGAACCGCCTTCTACGGCTTATCTGGAAGCTTGGGGCACAAGCGTCGCGTCTACATATTGGCAGACGCTGTTTGACACGGATTTTGGAATATGACAGAAGGCAGAAGAGGAGTTACTGCTGCACGTGGCAGCGGACATTTCGCAAATTGATGACGCTTATTTTAAATGTGTAAATTCTATTCTTGCAGTCGAAATTTCCCCTCGCTCTATTCCCCCTTTACATCGAACATTCCTACTCGCAGATGTACATGAAATAAGACAAAAAGAAGTACGACAACTATATAACAAGAAGTGAATAACAATGTACCCAAAAAAACCCCCCCATTTACAAATGAAGCATGATACTCTTGGTTACAGAGTCGTGCAAAAAGAGTATCTTGATACGTTTACCAATCCTCCAAGCCGTCACAATTAACACCCAGCTCTTCGCACGTGCAGCAAGGATAATCCGCGCACGGTAACGTGGAACTAGCCCTGCCATTCAGGTTGTAGGCCCGATTATTAATGTTCGCCTGATCATAATGACAGATGGGGATCTTGAATAAGCCCGGCGTTGCAATTCCTTGCTCGTACTGGAAAACCGTGCCCGTGTCGTCGCTGTCGCCGTTGGGATAAGTTGCATCTTGAAAGATTGGCATGTTAGTTTTGGGGGCTCAAGCACGGGGGAAAGCAATCATTGCTTTCTGGATCGGGGCAACTTACATCCGTTCTTGTTTCCATTAAGCTTATATCCATCCCAAGCCGACTTGACCAGGTCCTCGGTACTGATGGCTTCCCAACCACCGTCGTCGGGGTTCTCGCCCGTGAGCGACTCGATGCCCTTGAGCATCATAAAGTCGTACACTTGTATGTTGTTGCCCGGTGAGGTACAGAAACGTTGGCCCTGATAAGCCCCCCAGCTCTGGCACTTTACGCCGCCAACGAGCCAAAACGTCTTGCCGTCATAGTTGAAGCGAACCGACTCGGCCTCTTCGGCACTGAGGGACTCCTCTTGGCCCGGATTCAGCTTCGTACCCTGGGCTCCGGGTATCTGACGGAACGGATTTGACGTGTCGTCGGCATCCTCGGACATGATGAGCACGGGCGAGTGGTAGGCGCTGTTGGCCCAGTAATAATTAATCAGGTACTCCCACATAAAGACAGCACTGCGGTTGCCAATAGCGCCCAAGGTATCGACGGCGCCGGCGTGCCACACCCCGACGTTGAGTTGGTACACGAGCTCGTCCAGGTTGGGCGTGCTGTCCGCGGGATAGTCTGGACCGTTGAAGATAAAGTCCATGTAGTCGGCGATGCCTTGGCGCTGACCGCTGAAAAAGGCGAGCATGGTGGCCTCGATTTCCGAGTTCTCGGGCGTCTCTGCCACGTCGGACAGGTCATCGTCGATAACCTCCATGAGCTTGTCTTGGCCCATGCCCCAGTATGTCTTGGCCTCGGTCGTGAGGCCCTCGCTCAGCTTCAATTTGCCAGCGAGGCCGTCAAACACGTTGCCCAGCGTGTAGCCCATGACCGTGTCGACAAGCCACTGACCAAATTGATCGGCGAACGACTGCTCAACGGGCGGCGTGAAGAGCTCGGCGAAGTCGGATATCCTGCCGATGCTGGTGACTGACTCTGCCAAGAGCGCATCGCGCCATGCTACCAGGAAGGACCTCAGGTTAAAGACACCATCAAGAATGACGACACCGGCCAGAGAAATAGTGTCCGAGGACTGGCACGCAACCGAGCCCGTGCATGCACTGTTGGTGTCATCGGCGCAGTTGACATTCGCGCTGTAGTCGAAGAAGCTGGCCAGTGCCATGGTCAGAACGTCTCTGGAGGCTCCCAGACTTTCTCTATTAGCAGTGTACCACGTCACAAAGTCCTTGAGGGAATCTGCAGCTCCACTGCTCTTCCATTGCTCATCCGGGTAGTACTGAGGGTTGAGCTTGTCATGATCTGTTTCACACGTGGTGCATTCCCACTCGGAATCTCCGACAGGGGCACTGCAAGTAGGCTGGAGGAACGAGGAAGATTAGAAAAATCACATGGTAGGGTGACGGAACGGAAGTAAAACTTACGGGATCAACAATGAATATGCCTCCCGACACTACATACTCTTTACAAATATTGTCAGGACCTGTATCCGGATTAGCACTGAGATACCCAAAAGTGATGACCAAACAGGTCAAGGGGAATTCATACAGTAGCCATGCTGGCAAGAGAAGGCGCACATATCGCTGACAATATCATTGGTGATGAGCAGCCCTGTAGCATATCCAGATGTATTGGGAATCTCGTCGGGCAGTTCCTCAATAGCTTGTTTGCCGTACTCGGTGCAAACACAAACCTGTTCGGGGCACAAGTTGAAGGTACAAGTGAACTGGCAGAGAATAGACATGTCTACTCCGCGGATATCGCCAATCTCATCGCCCTTGATACAGATATCGTCGGCATCGGGGTCCGGCACCGGGTCGCCGCCCGTCGTGGGAGGGTCAGGGTTTGGCAGGCCTGGATCTGTGATGGGACCGTCATCACCCGTCACGTCAGTCAAGCCGCAGCGATTGAACCACGTGTATGCCTGGTTACTAATTGACAAGAAGATGTCAGCAGAGTGCTCCGAGAATGCAGGGAATAAACAAAGAGTTGCAGACTTACGTCCAAGTACCAATGATGGAGTGTAAATCCGCACGTCCATCACCATCGAGATCTGGCAAATACTGACAAGTGCCCGCGTAGCCGCCCTGGTAAACGGGGTCCGTGATCTTCTCCCAGTGGAACGATGATCCAGAGAGCTCCGCAGGGTCTCCGCGTCCCCGGTTATAGAAGACGGTGCCGTCGCCGGTGAACTTGTCGATCCAAACCATGTCGTCGGCACCGTCACCGTTAACGTCTGACCACCGCAGGTTGGCGCGGTCCATGCCGTCGGCAAACTTGATCTGTCCTACGTTCTCCCAGCTGTCGTCACTGTTGTGCACAAAGCCGGAAACTCGACCATCCTTTTCGATACACAGATAGTCGCCTCGGCCGTTGCCGGAGATGTCTCCAAAGCGGACCGGAAGATCGTGAATACCCAGGCCACGAGATTGAGCACACGTGAGAGCTGGAGCAGGGTCGGCGTGATAATCCCACGTCCAGGTCGAGGTTGTCGGGTATCTAGAGAGCATGTTAATATGAAAAAAAGACGAATAGGATGCTCATAATGCAAAAAGACTCACTTGTTGATCCACAGCGATACGTGGTTGTTGTTATCCGGATCAACCCAGACGATATCACAAGCGCCATCACCATCCCAATCGACCAAGTGGAGATCTCGGCGGTCCAAGTTCTTGCCAATGAGGGTTACTGGATCCCAGATGTCGTTCTCGACGGGCCCCCAGAATGATTCATCGCCGATGATCTGTTTCAGACCATTGTTGGGATACAGCCTCACTGTACGGAATTTGGGTCAGTCCACAGTATTTACAAATAGGATAAGAGTCCATATGAGTTCTGGAGTGCGATACGTACTGTTGCCGGTAGAAAGGGTCCAAACATAATCCATTCTACCATCAGAGTAACCCTTCATATTACAATACTTGTTACCGTCCGCTACGAATCGAGTGTTAGTGACCGAGCCTTGTGAAATTCTGATATGCATCAAGATTTTGAATTCACTTACCTTCAAGTTTCGTGCTGCCGTATCCAATATTCTTCCAAACCCGCATCTTGAATGTGTGCGAGCCACTGGTTTCAGCAACGTGCTCCATGAAGACGTAATCTTGCTTGCCCAGGAGACCAAAGGCCTGGGGTTCACCAAAGATGCGTGCAAAATGGATGCGGTCGCGGAGGTACGTCTCCGTGTCGGTGACAAAGTCGGCCATGCCCATATGCGTCGGACCCGAGGTCTGGCCCTTGAGGAAGCCCTGGCGCCACGCCACGTTGAGACCGTCGCCCAGGACGCCGGCCGCGCAACTCCGCGCGTTGGTCCAGGTAGTCGTTTGACCTACATCGCTGACCCAAAGCCAGTCGTCGCGTCCCTTGTTCATGTCAGTAACAAAGCTGGGGGATTAACCAGACCAAAGAGGTATGAACCTACATCACCGTTGATATCCTCGAAGCGGACACCTCGAATATCACCCATGCCCTTGGCGGTAAAGCGGAGACCCAAAGCCTGCCAGTAGGCTGGGACGTCGTCTGGGAGTTTCGTATGTGAGTATATCTTTCATCGCCATGGATATTGCAAGGGGCAAACAACATACCGACCCAGCCATTTCTCCAGCACCACACATTACCGCTATCATCGATGATGCAATAGTCGGCTCGACCGTCACCATCAATGTCAGCCAGTCTGACTCGATCTTGAGCCCAGCCCTCGGTGGCTTTGATCAAACCAATGTCCTTGAAAGTAGGGGGAGTCGTGGCCGTTCCGTCTTTTTGGTTGATACCGGCGTACATGTTTCCCTCGGCATTAATGCAGACAAAGTCATCATAGCCATCGGCATTCAGATCAATGAAATGGACGCCCTGTGGAATACAATACGAGGATGCCGTCTGGTGAGCCGAGATATGTTAGCTTCTGAAATCTTTTTTTCTGAATCGGGTGGAAATTTCCAGCAGGTTTTAATATAACTTACCATGTCGGCAATCTTGTCAAACTTGGCGGTATTGTAGTCGCCATTGTTCTTCCAGACGCCATAGTGCTGCGAGCCGTCGGTGGCATTGAACCAGCCCACCAGGTCGTCGCGGCCGCGCCCGTACAGGCGGGCAAAGAACCACTGCCCGCGGTCAAAGGCGCTGCTAATGGTGAGCACCACGTCCTTGCCCTCGGACTCGTGGTAGTAGATGCCGTCGCCGACGCCCGAGCCGCGCTGGGTCAGGCCGCCCGCGTAGGTACCGGAGCCGTACTCCTTGTCGCACGTGTTGGAGCTCACCGTGTCCATGTCGCCGGCCGCCGAGATCAGGCCGTCAATGGCGGCCTCCTCAATGGCGGTCCACCAGACGTTGGCCATCTTGACGTAGCCGTAGTCGGTGGGGTGGGTGCCGTCCTGGAGATCGTCCAAGTCTATGTAGTCCATACTTATGATGGAAATTGGCCTGCCTTGCGATCGCAACGTCTGGGCGAGACTGTTGTACTGTGCGTTGATGGTGACCCTGTTCTGTGTGCAGGTTCCGTCTGCATTTTTTAGGACTTGAGAAAGCAGGATGAGAGTGTTTTCCATTCCATCGGCAGCCCAAATATCGTTGATGAGTGAGGACATGCGTTCACCAATACTTTGGATATCAATGCTGCGCGTACAGTCATTGGTGCCTGCATTGATCAGGACCACATTGGGTTTGAAACCATAGGAGAGCTTGGAACGCTCGTGGACCTGGTCGACAATATCACCTGGAGTGGCTTCAACATTCTGGTATGGGCATTAGTAAATGACGTGACTGTAAGAGTGATATCAATTTATGGGGAAAAGGATGACTGACATTATCAACCATGTCTCCATTCCTCTTGCTTCCAACCATGTTGACTTCCCAGCCTCTGTACCTCAGTTGGTCTCGAAGCTTCTTACGGAAACTGAGATGCGATTATTAGCTCCGTATTCATTTTGAGAAAAGACCGTGAATCAGATGTGAGGCCCTAAATGGACAATGACGTACCCATTATTATCCGAGGATGCATAACCATAGACGATAGAAGCCCCGAGAGGCAAAATACGCAGAGGCACCGAGCCCACAGCCTGACGTCTCAAGAGATCCGGGTGTAAGTCAATGGGAGAAATAGGACCGGTCAAGTTGTGATTGGGGACAAGTAGATCCTCTCGAACGTAGCCACCATGAGGCACGGCCACAGCAGATGAACTGAGCAAGCTCCATGCCACGAAGGCGGACTGGAATAAAGACACGCCCAACATCTTGACTTGGATCCAAGCCCAGACCTTGAACGATTATGCCTTTGAAACGAATGTTGGCACTGGTGGTGAAATAATCTATCACTGTAGGATGTTATTGAGTCTTATATACTTCTTCCTCCATGATACATCAACCGGCCTGCTCCGGCCCCCAGGCAGACTCTTGTTGGTAGTCCGCGAACTGTTCATCGCTTCGAGTTAGCAGAGTTTACAACTCAAGGGTCATATCGTTATTCTCTCCATTGGTGGAGACACAGAAGCTCCTCTTGAAATTGGAATTCTCTCTGATGAACCCTGACCAAATGCCAAGAGGTGCTCATATTCAAGGGTTGAGTTGTCACGAGTAGCACATCTGTATTCCAAACGGAGAGCAGAAACATGGAAAAGACGGCAACGATTGCGGCGTATTCAACGACGATATTTCTGGCCTAAACCATGTCTCTCACGGCCAATATCACAAAGCAGGTAAGGCCTCTCATGCGCTGGGGTGGGAAATTATCTTGGTATCGGTTGACTAGCAGAGCTTGACTCCCAATTGAGCCTCGTCAAGTCACGAGACCGAACTTGGGAGAAAACCGAGCCCTGCTGCTTAAGTAAATGGACAAATCACAACAAGAGGTTTGCCTGGCGCTCTGCGAGTCACTAGCCCGATCGTGGTATAGTATGCAAGGTACGAAAGGAGATTTGGCCCCCCCCGTTTCCACGTTTTTGGACCAGTCTCTCACGACGCCGCCTCCTTCACCCTTGTCACGGCGATCCTATATGCTATTATTAGTTAGCCATAAAGTATAGAGAGATATATCCAGCTGCTCGGGATGATATGATGATATGATCCTGCTGATGGTAACGCAAAGCCTGTCTAATCTCTAGCAATCTAATCTTTTTCTGCGAAGGAACCTTCTGTGCATAAATCCAACACGGAGCAGAAAAGAAACGGGCGATGCGCGTCCCACGCGAGCGAAGCGAGTCTAGAGACATTACTATCAGATCATACATTATTGTCAGATCATATAACAGGCCTAAGTTTGCAAGCGCGCGGCCTTTTGAAATTAGCGCGAATCCGCCAACCTGATGTTATAATTGCTTTCACAGTGAAACCCAGCGGCGCAGACAGTTTGTTTTCAGCATCACAGGGTGTATCGAGATGTATGCAAGGGACAAGCCATATCTGTGTAAGCCACGCGCCATGCAGCATGATCGACTATCGATTATTTGACATGACAAGTGCCAGGCTCACAGATGCCGAAGAACCGAGTCAGTCAAATGAGGACTAATTGTTAAGGAAAAGGAAAACTGAGCAAAAAGAATTGACTCAATAGTTTGGTTTTTTTGACATGCTTCCTCTGACTCCGTCGGTCTTCTTTCAAGTATTCCCGTTCCAGATGGGCCCATTTGCGACTACCCGTCTCGTGATACCTCGGAGTAAACCTTTAGGTCCGTCGCTCCAAACAAAGCTGATAAGCAAAGTTAACCAGGGTCAAGTCGGGTCTTCCGGAGTGGGCCGCTGGGTAGAGTAGAATTCAACCTTACAGTCAAGCTTAAATGCCAAGACCCGTGCCTTAGACCTGTGCCACAAAAATGCAGCAGAAATGAGCTGAAGAATTACCGATAAAGCGCTTTGCTAACCCTGCAGATAGCCCATAAAGTCGTATGACTTGGGGTCTCGAGAGCTGCTGTATTTCTTCCACTGCGTACTTTTTTGGACTCAAGCCTTTGGAGTTATGCTCGCAGATTGCCAAGCATTCAATCGGCGGAATATTCAAGCTTGACTGCTTTTGAATTATTTAAAGCAGCTGTCATTCAAAGGTCGTATCCACTACCAAGACATGCCACTGGTCGTTTGACCCCGCCGACCCATGGTAATGGTTCTCCTATCAAAATGGTCACTGATTCCATGATATGTAATAAATACAACAAGACGGTTGGAATACCTGATTGATCTCGTAGAAAATAATACAATATTCACCATGAGACTTGGCAATATTTGCTCATATCGCCGGAAACTGGTTCTCATGTTGTGATTTACACAATCACTCTCGTGGTAGTTAGCGCAGGGTCTATGAGACTCTATAGGTATATATTGCTTATGAACATGCGACTTTTGGTCGAGCCAAGCTAATACGTGCAGCAATACAAACCCCCTTAGATATAATCTGGATTCATGACTTTTGATTGTATTTGCCTCGAGTGATTGTCCCCAGGCGCTGAGACGGTCCGAATCGCCAACAAGCATGAATTCGATAATTGAAAAAAAAAAAAAAAACTCCTGCTCTGTGTTCCGCGGCGTTACGAAGCCGAGTTCCCAAGGGCACGAGTGCGCGCAATAACTCAGGACAAGGACGGCGGCCAGATCTTTCCACGCAAGGGATCAATCAGAAGCCAGAACGGTCCATCATGGGCATTTGTAGCTAGATTGATTTATTAGTGTACCGTTATGGTGGATGCTATAGTAAAGTGGGCCATCCAATAGCGGCCTAGGTAACCAATGCACCATAACTGTTGGTTCTACGAGTAAGTGCAAGGCTAATTCTTGCCAAGAAAACTTGTGATATTAGGGTAGACGAACAGGAAGCAAACTAATTCATGCGGCAATACCAAATTTTGAACAACAGTCCTTACTATATTGTGTTCGAGACCCAGTAAATAACCACTGACTTTGGACTACAGCGTCCTCTGAGCGGCTACCAGATCCGTGGGATCAAGGGAAAATGGCTACGGTCATCTCAGACAGCGGCCATGCCGGCCGAGGGCAGCAGCGCACACTAATACCGCACATGGTTGACAAGCTGGCTAGCACCAACCCGAATACAATCTTTGGCATGTGGCCTGTGATGCCTGCCTCGTACGAAGCTGGCTATCGGACCATCTCCTACGCCGAGCTGGCCAACATGGTGAATGGCCTGGCCTGGTGGCTCGTCCAGAACCTCGGGCCCGGCCAGGACTGCGAGACGTTGGCCTATGTCGGGCCCAACGATGTACGCATTCCCGCTCTGCTACTGGCGGCCATCAAGGCAGGATACGGTGTGAGTAAACGCGTACCGAGAGAGCGGAATGTTGAGTATTCATGAAGAAGCTTACCTCAAAGGTGGGCAGCTTTTTCTAACGTCGCCGCGGAACAGCGCTGCGGCACACCGGGCGCTGTTTGATGCGATCGAGTGCAAAACCCTCATCACTTCAGAACCAACACCGCAGCCTGCTCTTGCCATAATCGAGGCTGTTGAGCCACGCCACCTGAAAGTGCCAAGTCTCGATGAGTTGTACCAAACAAACTTTGCTCCATTCGTATATTACAAGACTTTAGAGGATGGACGCCGCGACCCTCTAATGATCATGTGCGTGTCGAGTTGAGACTTCTGTCCTATGATATTATTGGCTCTGTTCCGGAGCATTACGTTCTGACATGGCACGTTTCCAGACACACATCCGGATCGACGGGCATACCGAAACCGCTGATATGGACCCAGGAGACGGGATTCAGACACCACCAATCTTCTGCTTGTCCAGCCCCCACTGGTATTCCCTCCCTTGAGAGCCTTTACCTTGGCAAGCGTGTTCTAGTGACTGTTCCACCGTTCCATGTACGATCCTTCCCCTTCTTTAACCGTACTCCTAAGCAGCTGCTAACACTTCACCAGGGTGCTGGTCTCGGGCAATCGCACCTGTACGCTATACCTTTCGGCAACACCATCATCGCCCCAGCAGCGACGGGAATCGTATCGGCCGAGAGTCTTGTGGAAGCCCTCGGCCACGCGCCCGCCGATGTGGCGCTCTTGGTGCCGTCCGTGGTTGCGGAGTTAGCCAAGAATCCCGCCTTGCTGCACTACTGCGCCCAGCACCTAAGGTTGATTGTCTACATTGGAGGCGATCTGCCCCAGGATGTGGGAGACATTGTGGCGGCCGAGATTCCTTTGCGTTGTCAGTGGGGTGCATCAGAAGTCGGCATGCCTCAGCAATTGATCCCTCGGGATCTGGATCCTTGCAAGGACTGGCGTTATGTTCGCTTCCATCCATGTGCGGGTGCCGTGTTTGACAAAGTTGCCGAGGGCATTTTTGAATTGGTGATACGACGCCAACCCTCACTCGAGCATACGCAGACGGCATTCTCTATTCGAGGCCAGGAAAATCTCGTCGAGTATCGTACCGGTGATCTTTTTGCACCTCACCCGACTGTTGCTGATGCATGGTCATGGAAGGCCAGAGCGGACGACATCATTGTTTTCCTCAATGGGGAGAAAACGAATCCGGTTTCGATGGAGCAGCATATTACAGCCCGGAATGCTAAATTATTGAGTGGAGCCATTGTGATTGGAACCAAGCGCTTCCAGGCTGCATTGCTCATTGAGCCTATTAAGGCAATCGAGACCACCGCTCAAGAAGCCGCCTTGATTGAACGAGTTTGGCCGAGTATCGAAGAAGCCAACCGTGATGCCCCTGCCCATGCCCGTGTGGAGAAGTCTCTAGTATTTGCTACAGCCCCGGACCGACCCCTGGTTCGTGCCGGCAAAGGCACGCTGCAGAGGACTGCCAGTCTTGCGCAATACCAGGCTGAAATCGATGAAATGTATGAAAGGCAAGAGATGTTGCAAGACACTGAAGAACTAGCAGATGTGGAAGGTTTCAGCGATGCAAGTGATGTTGTTCAGCGCATCCGACATGTCATTCGTAGTATTGCTGGCTGGCCAAATCTTGATGACTCGACCGATATCTTCGAACGTGGGTTTGACTCGCTACAAGCACTTCGATTGACACGAGCCTTGCGCAAGGCTCTCCATCGACCCGATCTTGGGCTGTCTATGATTTATCAGAACCATACAGTGTCGACATTAGCCGCCGCCGCCATGGCGCAGACTCAACACGGCAACGACCAAGAAACCATGGAATCATTGCTGGCCACTTATTCCCAACTGATCCGACAGATACCTGTGCCCAAGGCAAATGACGGTCCATTAAAGGAAACGCCGTTGAATATCATCTTGACTGGCTCTACCGGAACACTGGGCACCATGATCTTGCGTACACTACTTGAGCGAAAAGACATTGGGCATATCTATTGCCTAAATCGTGACATGGACGGAGGACATGCAAGCCAATCCAAGCGCTTTGTCATGCTCAATTTAGAGGAGAAACTCGACAGTGGTGTCACCTTCATTCGGGCAGACCTGGCGCATCCGAGACTCGGCCTCGACGATGCAATGTACGAGACTCTGTGCAAGAATGCTCACTATATAGTTCACAATGCCTGGCCGGTGAATTTCAACTTGGCCTTTTTATCGTTTCGTCCGCAACTAGCTGGCATGGTCAACTTGTTCTCACTAGCCGCTGCTGGAGCTACTCCCATGAGATTTTTTTTCATCTCTTCGGTTGGAGCCGTAGCAGGTCTACGATCCAAGGCAGGAATGGTGCCAGAAGCCATTGTCAAGTCACTCGATGCGGCTCACACCAATGGGTATTCCCAAAGCAAACTCGTGTCCGAGATCCTCTGCGACGTCGCCGGCCAACATTTGGCTATGCCGGTCAGAATCGCACGAGTAGGTCAGGTGGCCGGGCCGGTAGGCGTAGGAACGTGGAACCGCACCGAATGGCTCCCCAGCCTCGTCATCAGCTCCTTTCATCTGGGCTGCGTACCACAAGACCTGGGTCAACGGTTCTCCGCGGTGGATTGGATACCGTCCGATGCATTGGCCGAGATCGTGGTGGACCTTGTTGCCACATCGCGTTCCTCGCGGAAGCTTGAGACTCTAGACACCCAAAGTAATGGCGTCGAGGTCTTCAACCTTCGAAACCCAAGCACCACAACATGGAGTGCGCTCCAGCCTGCGCTACAAGAGGCAGCCTCGGTGCATCTCCACAAGCCACTCGATATTGTGCCATCCTTCACTTGGCTCGAGCGATTGCAAAAGAGCAGTGAGTCTGACACGGACGACATGGCTGCGTTGGTAGCAGCAAATCCAGCCATCAAGTTGCTAGCCTTTTATCGCAATGGTTTGTGGGCCGAGGAGCTCGCCGTCGAGCCCATGTCGGTCGACAGAGCAGTTGCCGAGAGCCCGACACTTCGAGATTTACCACCCGTTCGGGGCGAGTGGATGCGGAAATGGGTCGAGGATTGGATGGCTTGACGGCACAAGAAGAAGGTGCCGGTACCTCGGGACCTGGGATAGACACCAGCTCGCCATATAGTATAGGAGTTGACCCGTGATTATGCAGTGTGAGTGCCGCACGAGTAGAGCAATTCGTAATGTATTAGCACCAACTTCTTGCAACGTTTCCCAATGCCACGGCATATTCAGAGCGTTGCATACGCATTCTATCATGTATGTATTGATTTTTGGGAGGTCAGATGCATCCCACCTGGGAGATGATCGACTTGGCTTGCATAGCTTATGCAGGTCAGCGATCGGTACCTGGCCTTGGCTGGCTGAGCCGTAAGCTTGGAATTGAGAACCCATGCAAAGCACTCTTGGCTTTTACCGGCAGTGGGCCGCACGTTCTGCTGCGAGAGATGCACGGCACAAGCATCTTGGCTGTAAAGACGCTGTTATGGGCAAGTTCTTCCGACGTCTATTTCCAGGCCTGAATCATGGGAATTGGAATATAATATCGGCTACAAATACATATATTGCAGCCATCTATGCCAAATAAACCTCTCCCCAATTGCTTGGTGCTGCCTCATGATAAATTCAGGCATGTAGCAAAGTAGGGATAAGGGAAAGCATCTCATCGCTGGGGGTGTTTTTCATGACCCAAGGATTGTCTAGTGTGTACAACTGTTTCTTTTCATCTCTTCTGCTCCTCTTCCAAGTCGTTTACTTCTGGGCCACTTTCGCTTTGAACTCCTCCACGTGCTTGTCGTGTAATTCCTGCACGGCGGGGATGATCAGGCTCTCAATCTCCATGCCCGGCTCCCCCTCGGGAAGGGTCGCGGGGTCCATGGGCTTGTCCTGGATCCACTCGCTGTCGGCGGCGCCGACGAGCTCCTCGTTGCCGCTCGCCGACTTGCGCCTGCGCGTCCGGGGCACCCGGATCCACCGGTCCCGCTGGCCGGGGGCGACGAATACGACTTCCCACTTGCGCGTCGTGAGCAGGTTGCCAATGACGAGGTGGTGCTGATACCGGTCCAGCGAGTACTTTGCCTTGTGGACCAGGATAGCCGGGTCCGTCTCCAGCTTGAATGAAACAATCATGCCCTCGGGCGCCCAGCCGTCGACCAGGTTCTTGAGAAACTTGGGCACGGGGTCGAGATCGATTATGAGTCTCTTGCTGCGCGGCACACTTGGCGATGAGTCGAAATTGTCAAAGGCCTCCTCGTCCTGGATCTTTGTGGCCGTCGATGCTTCAGGTGACAGGGCATCCGTGGCGTTGGTGCTCTGAATCTTGTGCTCGGCCATGCGGTCTGAGGGAACGAAAAAGTCCGACACGGCAGCGGCAAGGTAAAGCAGACCATTGGGTCCGAGGGGGTGCATCAGCTGCGCTATCGACCGCAGCTCGTGCAGGTAGTCGGTAATGGTCACAAAGGGCAGCATGAGCAACATGCGGTTCCTCTTGGCCGAGTTGTACTTTCGCAGCACTCTGAGCATCTTCTCCTGGTGCTCCGTGTTGGCAACGACGCTGCCGTTGTCGCCCTCGGACATGAAGTCCAGGAAGCAGTCGGTGGAGTGGCTGTAATGCCGACTGTACGGTAGCAGCGAGAACTGTCGGTGCATGAAGATGACGGCATAGCCGGCTTCCAGAAAGTACTCGGCCGAGGTGGCACCTCTGGTACCGGCGCTGAAGTTGTCAATGAAACGGACCGTCTGCTTCTCCAGAGGCACAGTGGTACCACCCGAGGTGATCAAAACGACACGCCGGTTACCCTCGGCGTGGTAGTTGATAAACTCTCGCGCCAGAGCGACATGGTTTGCCAGGGTTTTGGTGGCAGGGTTGGCCGCGAAATAGGCATTCTCTTCCTGTATGGAGGTGGACGTGCCCTGTGTCGAGGCGGTTGCCATGGTGTCTTGCGATGCCACTGACGAGACTGATGAAGACCTTGACGAAGGCCTGTTTTGTGTGAGTTTAAATGAGAGACTGAGAGCAGGTGTCTGACTCTCGTGTGGTGGCGAGGCAGGGGATTGGGGGGACTGTTGCTGTGCCATATTGTGTAAGTGCAAGTGATTAAAAGTGGGAGTATAATGATGATAGCACTCGAGAAGACAATCTTTTTCTTTTTATTTCTTCATGTCCTTGTTTTGCAGATTTAAAGGTGCGAATCGAAGATCAAAGGGGACTATGAGGGTAGTGGGAAAGATGCAGGTTGTATAAAAGGATGGAATGGCAATTTGCCTTGGGCGTGCAGCTGTATGATCAATCCCCTCCGTGGGTGACCGGTACCCGGAGCCGCTATTTTTGCCCAGGGACCTCGGTACCGGCTGCGCTCGCCCGGGGTCTTGGGGATACAGTGCGGAAAGTCTGACTGGGAACCCGGAAGCTAAAGGAAGGGGGGAAAGACACTGGCGAGGGGGAGAAAGTGGTGGAATTAGGAAATCAGCTCACCTGTTTGGTCGGAGGGGAAATTCAGTGCTGGACTTGTTTCTTCATGTGCAACTCATCCAATGCTGATCACCAGTAGAATTTTCCACTTGCGTCATGGGTTTCGGGTTTTTAGGAAGGTAAATAAATATATGTGTGAATGAATAGATGTAGGATTTCCGATTGCCCGGATGAAGGGGGAAACTTTAGAAAGTGGTCAGTCGGTTGGTCATATTAGCTGATGAAGGCCAATCGTGGCCCGTGCGACCCCGCCCAGCGCAGGAAAAAAAATAGAGCAGAAGTGCGCACAAATACGCAGTATATATCATCACGAGCTGTGAGTGAGCCATGAGAGAAGAGGATTCCCACCCGGAATGCGGCAAATTCGGGTGCCGAGTGAGCGTTAATGTCTCATTTAATCAGGCCAGATAATCAAGATGCGACATGGGACTTTTGGTGAGAGATTTTCATGGATTCTGTACACCAGAAAAGGAATATCCAAGCCGAGAATCATGATGAGTGAGACGACTCGTACAGTCTGGGACAACTTCCACTTACTGTACAATAGTAGTATACCTAGGTAAGCATCATAACTGGTCACAACCACAACCACAACAAATTCATATTCATATCAACCACAAGACACCAAGAGCATGACTTTACTTTGTACACTGTGATGAATTGTGTTATCCAAAGCGAGTTAGAATTAACCTGAATGTTTCCCGTTTTTTTATCCAGTGCCAGCAAACCCCCCCATCCAATGATGACAAGTAAAGACCTCGACGTAATCAGGTAGGTACCGTAATAGGCAAATCCAATAAATAATTGAACGGAAAACGCCATTGCCTCATATTCGTTAATCCATGGCCACGTGCGCGCCCAAACTACAAAATTAGAGCCATGCCAACCACAAAGCCCAAAGCAAGTCCACACATGCTCGTAACGATACCGCCCTCGTGCCCACCACCACCAAGCCTCATGGGGGCTGCGGCAGCATTGGCAGTAGAGCTGGCCGAACCCGCGACGAGGCCCAGCGTCTGAGTCGTCGTAACATCGCCACTGACTGCAGCCGCCACGGTAGCCATGCCGGTGATGACGGTGACATCATTCTTGCCATTATCGGCCACCGTGGTCGTGTACGTGACGGTGGCCGTGCTCGCGGGACCCTGCGACCAGCCCGACCCCCAGCCCACCCAGCCGTTGAAGCCGCCGTAGTTGTTCCAGCCGCCGCCCGGCCCCGCGAACCACGGCGAGCCGTCGCCCACGCACCCCGTCACCGTGAAGACGCCGCCCGTCCACGTGTGCGCCCCGCCGCTCTGCTGCGCCGCCGAGGCCCACTGCGACCACAGCGACGAGCCTCCGTCGCTGCCCCAGCCGCCCGGTGGTCCTCCCGGGTGGTCACCGGCTCCGGCATGACTGCCGGGCCCCCAACCATTGTTGGTTCCTCCTCCTCCCCAACCGTTCGTAGGCCAGCCTCCTGGCGCGCCCCACGTCACTGTACCGGATGGGACCGTAATGGTGTGGACGCCGGTGCTTCCGGCCGAGGTGCACGAGGCCCACTGGGCGCAGATCGAAGACGACAGGGCCTGGTACGAAGACCAGGCCGTGGACGTGGCCGAGCAGCTGTTGCTTAGGCATGCGCCAACATTGTTCCCATTGTTTTGATCGCAATAGTCTGTCTGAGAGGGCCAGTTGGCCGACGTGGCTGATGCGTTACCTCCATATGCGGAAGAAAGACAAGATTGCTGGGACTTTGGTCAGTTTCTCTGTTTGTATAATTTGTATAAGAGGGTGGCAATGGTAAGGTATGTTGTATCAATAATGACTCTGAGCATGTGACCTAACTTGGTCCCAGGTGCATGTCTAATGTATATGACAGGGGGAGAGAGAGGTAAGGGAAACTTACGGCACAGCCTGGAGCTCCTGCCCACCATTGTGCTGAAGCAAAAGCTGGTGCCAGAACGGCTGCTACAGCTGAGTACTTCATGATGAAGAAGATTGGGTCACCCAATTCCTGAAATTGCTCCTATGTTTCTCTCCTGGGGACCACAGAGTGAGTAGAACCAGTAGAATATAAGTCTTGACAACAATGTATCATGTATGACCTGTGCGATAACAAGAAGCATGCAAGATAAGCAAGATGAGAAATTTATGGTCAAGGCAGAGAGAGCTTATCTGTCTGTACTTATATATGCAGGCCTGACCGTTTGAATGGGGCTCCACCGGACTTGCATGTACAAGAAAGAAGGCGGACCGGTGAAAGTGTCAGATGTGTCCCAAGTAAAGACCGACACCGAAGAGAAGGGGTGAGAGACTAATGTGAACGCCGTTTGGGTCGCCCGGAACGACGAACAGCCCAACCCAGAAAAAGAAAACGTAAACATGAGGGGCTAGAGAAACCAGACAGACGAGACAAGCAGGAGAAAGCCCGGGGAAACGTGCGCGTCTACGTCAAAACACACATAGACTTTTGCTGACCACTTGCAAAGAAAGAAGAGAAAAGCTTATAGGTAGTACGTTCCTCTGGAACTTTGCCCCCAATCAGGGAGTGCAGATCACATTGGCTGGTAAGAGAAGGGTAAGACAGCTCTCACTGCTGGGGATCCTGAGAATCGCCCATCCCCTTCTTACGCATGATGGACGCGTGTGTCTGTATGTGCAATGCTGTAGGAGTGCTGTTTCCAAAGAAGGACTTCTCGCCGCCTTTGATCTCGCCAAACAAGTGCACCATCCGCGCTTCTGCATAGTTAGATGGCTATGAGCTGCGAGCCGCGCGTTTGTGGCTGGCAGCTATGTACGCCGTCTATGGAATGAACCGCGAACCTGACAGTAGTCGAAGGGTAGTATGGACTCAAATGTCTGTCGAGCTTGCAACCAAGTCGGTGAAGACTGGCCCCGATGTCCGTGATGCTGTCGTCTCCAGCCAGCCAGCTCTGTCCATTCTCGCGTGTGACAGGCGCGAACAAACAAGCAAGCCATTACTGCAACATCGGGGATCTGGCATTAGCGGGTATTGACACGCAAGCCTACCATCGCATTTAATGGCTGTAGTCATGGCGACTGGCTGCTGGACTCGGTGGTGTTGAGATTGAGCTGAAGTATAAAACCGACACGGGGAGTAAGTTGGGGTAGTCCGACACAGGATTCGGTTCCGAAAGTCTGACAGCCAGCTTTTTGATTGACCAAAATCTGGCACTCACACAATACAAAAAAACGCTCCTTGCAATGCTCTTGGTCCAATTGTAATCCTTTAAGTTCAACGCAGTAAGCACTTTCTCATCCTGTGCCGACTAAACACAAACCACGATGCGAACCAATCCATCGGGGTTTGGTACAGAGAAGCGAGCCAGAACTTGTTATATTTAGTATCGAATGCCTCAGTCTAGCGTAAAAGAACCACGACTGGGCCACGGAAATGATGTGGGCAGGCACTCCAGCTGATACAAACGTCACAATATGATTTGCTCGGATTGGATTTGGGGGATGATTGGTATTCACCGTGGTGTCCGAAACATGCGTGTAAGTCGAGGAACCACGAAAATCATCTCACAAGACACAACATAGCAGACATGGTAGCACAAGCATGAGGAAAACATGGAAGGAATATGAGAGAAAAAAAAATAATTTACACTTATTTATTGATCAAAGCAGGACATCTTGTTCCGGTATGCCATCACGCGGCACGATGGCATTCATTACCCTTGAGCCCCCCCTTCTGGAAAATGTGTATCAACCAAGCACGTCCTCATATGCTATCCTGTGGAGTTTCCGTCCCATCGTCTCCTTAAACTCCAAATCATTATGCATGTGCCAATCAAAACCAAAGACTGACCAGAAAGGGCTTTGGCTGCAAACTTTCCAGCAGCCATGTCTTGTCTCAATCCCTTGCCCCCTATAACTGTCAAACAAGAAAACGGCTGAACCCTGCTAATCCCACACTTGCTCTGCCTGCCCCCCCACAAAACTCGTCAATGGCCGCCTGCCCTATAGCATCGTGCCAAAGCCATCGTCTTTGGGTATCGGTTTCCGAGGAGTTCCATCCTCGGTGGTGGGCTTGCGATGACGGAACGTGAAACCGACAAACAATGACTTGGCCATTTCGTCATCGCGATCTGCCATAGTCTCAAGGGCCTGTTGTTTCTCATGGACCTCTTTGTACTTGGCCATGTCAGCTTCATTTGTAAAGTCATCGAAATAGCCGGCGTCCATCTCCGAGTCCAACTCGGGGACGAAGGGTGCCTTTGTCTGCCGGAGCATGTTCCAATCAACCTCGCTAAAGTATTGATGCTCGTAGATATCCTTGATATTCGAGAATCGCTTTGATCGCGAGTTGATACAACTATACACATGCAACATGTTAGTTTTTGTTTGAACCAAAGCAGAGGACAAGGTGTGTTGCAAAGTGCGACTTACGTTGTGATGAAAGACCAGGTGCGGTTGCTGAGAAAGTAGTTGGGATCCTCCCAGACGGGGCGCTTGAGCACATCCTTCCAATGCTTGAGGTTTCTCCAAGTCTCGTCGGCAGTAGAACCGGCAAAGGGAGGAAATCCCGTAAGTGCCTCAAACAACATGCATCCCAGACTCCAATAGTCAACTGTGAAGTCATACTCGTCTCCTCGCAAGACCTCGGGAGCCATGTAATCAGGCGATCCTACTATGGACTTGGCGTAATTCACGTCCTTCTCACGCATCGATCGGTAACCGTCCCGGCGCTCTGCTACAGTGCGCTGTTCCATGGGCTTACCGAAGGGAACTTTGGTCTCAGACGCCTTTTCAAGCTTGATGCGCATCGATTCAACTCGTGCCGGAGCCAGCATACCGGCCGCCAGTCCAAAATCTGTCAGCTTGACATGGCCGGTCGAATCAACCAAGAAGTTCTCTGGCTTGAGATCTCTGTGGATGTAACCTAGCTGGTGCAGAGCATCCACACAGCAGAACATCTCGGCAATGTAGAAGCGGGCATGGCGGTTCGAGAGAACGCCAGTGTTGTTGAGCAACGTTCTGAAGTCACCACCGGGGACGTACTCCATGGCAAGGTATATGCTCTTGTCGTCCTGGAACGAATACAAGAGGCGAACCAGCCATTCGCTCTTGGCAGTCGTGAGAATGTCTCGTTCGGTCAGGACATGGCGCACCTCATCCAGTTTGAAGAGCAGTCGCTTGCTCATGACCTTCAAAGCACACACCTCCTTAGTATCCTTCTTTTGAGCGAGGTATACCTGACCGTAGCCGCCTTGTCCAATCTGTGTAAGGATCTGGAAATCGCCATGTCGAAGACGAACGCGACGTTTGCGCAGGTTTGCGCGCTCTCGACCACAATACTTCTTCCACAAGTCTCTGTACGTCTCGTCGTTGCCGTCCTCGGGAGCTGGGTTCTCCTCTCGAAAGGCGTTAAGGCGGTTCTGTCGTGCGCCGACATAGGTGATCTGATCAAAGTAGTAATCGAGAAAGTACAACTGCGTGACATTGACCATGCGGCGAACGTTGGGCTTCTTCAACGTCTCTAGCTCCTCGGGTGTAAGGCCTCTGTTTGTGTTGAACTTTTTGTTTGAGCTGGGAGACGGCCTGTTGAGTTGGTAGAGTTCGTGTCTGGAAATGGCGGCTTGGTTGTGCGTGTATGGAGAGTTGGAACCAATAACGGGAATGCGCGAGGGCGGTGTGTTCTCTTGGCCCTGCTTCTTCAGAGGACTGCCGGTCGATGCCATGGTCTTGGTCTTGTGGATGACGCTTTGGTCGAGAGGCGGCGAAGAGGTGCCAAAATAGTCATCATCTAGAGATTGTAAGTTGCTCTTGGTTGGTGACAAGGGAGCGGCCAGAGTCTGAGGCCGCAGCTTCAAGGGACTCTCAAGTCCAGTGGTAGCGCCAAGTTTCATGGAACTTTCAAAGGCGACAGGAAGATCATTGGCGCCTGGAGGAATAGTCCGCTTGCTTGGGCTGCCCAGAGGAGTGGAGGGCGGCTCAATGAAGCTGTTCCGAATCGGAGTGCCAGGTCGCTCCCCAAGAGGGGACTTGGCCTCTTTTGCCCCGCTACCTGGAAACATGTTGGCGATGAAGCTTGCCATCATTGGGTTTTCCGCGAGTGAAATGGGGCTGAGACCAATTATTTTCCGGTACTCGGAGAAGGGGGTTGAAGATGCGGTGTCCAAAGTGCCTGGCCAGGCCTAACGACTATGTGGATGCAGTCTGCGTGCTGGTCATGCAGCTGGAGAGACGGTTTGTTTTTGGATGCGCGCGATAGGTGGGCAAGGTAACAACACAGGTGATTGACCCAGTCTGATGGAGATGGAGACAAAAGATGTACTGTGAACAGAGAAATGGATGCACACGAGTCGCGGCGGCGAGTCGCAGCAGTGAATGAAAGAAAAGAATGCCAAATAACCTGCCGTCCCTGACTTCTCCCGAGAAAAATCTAGTGTTTGATTTCGCCCAGAAGTGATGCTTGGGTTTATGAAGGTTACTACTTGGGCGTCGTTGGTGGGGACTAGAGGGTGCCGCCGATATGGTGGGGTCAATAGATTGCCTACCCAAGCATTTACCTGCCCAACGTCACAGTCAACACCCGTCGCCCCAGCAGCGGCCCCTGGGGACGCATCTTCGTTCCACGATCTCGCTAAGCTCTCTAACCGCATTAGTGACTAGCCCTGGGCAAAACACGTTATGACCCCTGTTCCTCAAGCTCGGGCTCACTGAGCTCAGATCCCACAGTGCTCCTAACAATACCAACGGGCGACGATTTCGAAGCACTAAATAAAGCACTAGGTTCACGTTGTATTGTCTTCTTTGATGTCCTGCGAACAATATTCCGTACTCGAATGACTTTAAGCTGAATTTGAGATTCCAGTGACGGCATTGGATGTCCACGGGAAATTACAGGCACTTGTTGTGCTCGCAAGCTCGGTCTGCCCGCATTTGTTATACCTAGTAATCGGGTTGAGCAGCTGCTAGTATACCTAGTGGAACAAGCACAACTGTTGTTCGCATTCTTCACATTGAATAACCAGGCCATTTCTAGGTTCTTCAATCAGTAACCTAAGCCATGAAGAAAAGTCAATACTGCTCGGGATAATCATAGCAGTCACAACATGATTTGTGCACCTAGGTAGCTATGATAGGTACAAAACAATAGGCATTGTTTACATGCCATGTACAGTGTACGAATGCAACATGCATACAGTAACAGCTCCCCACTGACAAGAAGCAAAAAGGCTCCGCAGCCAGTCGGGTTTTATTTGGTCAGCCTTGGCTCATGGAAGGATCGTCCGATCTCTATCGGAAAAGCTTATCGTAGAGAGCTTCACCCTTACTGTTTTGCGACGTCATCTTCTGTTCCTCTCAACCCCAATTTACTTGCTGCATCCCGGATAACCCACCATGCCGAAAGAGCGCAACTTCAATCCCGTCCAGGCCCAGCGCAAAGCCGACAAGGCCAAGGAAATCAAGAAGGGTACGTGACTTGGATGCAATTTCTTTGCTGCTCAAATCAACGACCTACTGACCGACGCGTCTTGACAACAGGAAAGGCTGAAGCCTCAGCTCGCAGGAATGAAAAGCTCGCCAAGCGCAACCCGGAACGCATACAGAAACAAATCGAAGACCTCAAGAAGATCACCTCTAGCGGCGGCAAGCTCACAAAACATGAAGAATCGCTACTGGAAAGCCTCGAGCGAGACCTGAAGCAGGTCAAGAAGGCCCGGGAGGCGCTCGGCGACCAAGCACCCACTTTCGGTCGTAATGGCCCGAGGCCTGGAGGCCAGGGCGTACTGGGCAAAAGACGACGCGACCAGGAGGACGTAACCAGCGACGAAGACGATGTGCCCGAGGACGTGAAAAGAATACCCATGCCGCGGGACACACCCCCACCGATTCCCAAGGAGATACTGGACCAGTGGTGGGCAAAGAGGCGGGCGAGACGAGCAAATGCCAACGACATACCTTTAGGAGAAGGTAGAGGAGGCGGGGAGCGCCAAGCTACCAAAGAGCCCTCTGCTCCTGCAGCCCCGGTCGCAGCACAAACAGTATATGAAGCCAAGCCAGTCATTCGTGACCTCAAGAAGGAAGCAGTCAGCGCATTCATGCCGACAGCAGTGCGAATGAAGATGGAGAAGAGCAAAGGCCGATCTGGACTTATGGAGCCCGACGAAGCAGATCGCTTGGAGCAGGAGGGCTATCTTGGCACAACTACAGCAACACCGGCGGCACCAGGTCCACGGACAGTGACGATGGAAGAAGTGGACGACGAGGACGAAGAATGATCTCTTCATATGGCCGACAACATGAACTCTTTGGTCCCCTTCCTGCTTCAGCACACATGCTCAATGTTATTGTCCATGGACTATGAATATGATACCCAGGCCTACAAACCTAAACGTTTTCAGACCAGATCAAACCAGCGGCTTACTAAAGTCAGTCCTTGTCCCTGGTGCTGCCTATTCTGTATTGATCCTTGCAATCGCCGAAGGATTTTCAAGGCGATCAGCTGTGAGATCATCGACTTGACGCTCTCGAGGCTGACCAACCATGTCTTGTAATAGGCCATTTTCAGAAAAAAAAAAAAAAGTTAGTGTATAATGTAAACTCGCAAGCTATTGGCCAGGGGAAATTTATTTGCATCATCTTGTCGGAGTTGCACGATTTGCCAGGATGTGGTGCAGACTCTCGGAAACCGAAGAGATGCCTGTACAAGCATGGCTGTACGTAATGGCATTCGAACATTTTATCTTGAGGATTCCAAACCCCCACCCCAGGATCGCGACGAGCTTTCTGCAGTGGATATCCGCCAGACTGTGGAGTGCGGAGGCGTGCATTAGCCCTAGGACATAACTCCTCCAAGGTGCGCCGACCCCGGACGGAAGCTATTCCTGGGGCCAAGCCGAAGCCGAACTCTCGGTTAGTGATCCGACAAGGTCTCGAACAATCCTGGAGAAATTCTTTTCTCTGCTCGTCGCCCTTTCTAAGAATGCGCCTTCTAGTCCAGCCACCAGTCCAACCGGCCTGGGACAAGTCACGATCGTTTACGCTGAACGGGTCCGTCTTTTGAGATCGTCCAGACGCCCTTGCGGTTCTTAGTCCTTCTCAATATCATGGAAGAAAAAGGGCAAGTTAGCACTGAGCCCCAGAAGGCGGCTGTGGAGAGCCTCTCAAAGCTTCACGCTGATCAAACTAAAGAGCGACAGACTGATGACCACATCAATGTCAACCCGCAATTATTCGAGGTGCAAGGCGAGCCTGAAGCGATTGGCAACACTTCCGATGCGGCTTCCGACCCGCAAGCCTTGTTGCAAGATGAGACCTATCCGGAGGGTGGCCTAGAGGCGTGGCTCGTGGTTTTCGGCGCATGGTGCGGACTTGTGAGCTCCCTGGGAGTCATGAATACCATTGCCGTCCTCCAGACATACAATGCAGAACACCAACTATCGGACTATAATGAAGGTACCATAGGCTGGATATACTCGATATACACATTTCTGGCTTTTGGAGGTGGCGTCTATATTGGACCATTGTTTGACAAGTATGGTCCTAGATGGCTCATCATACCTGGAGGCCTGGGGAGCGTTGCTAGTCTGATGCTTATGAGCATTTGCACTCGTAAGTTTCTATGAATGTTTTCCAATTTATCTTGCAGCAGTCGTGCAAAAATGTTTGGGCACAATGATCAAAGCTAATAAATGTCTCCAGAGTATTGGCACTTTGTCCTCGTCTTCTCTCTGCTTAATGGCATCTGTACCTCGCTCGTCTTCACTCCATGTTTTACAGCTGTCGGCCACTTCTTCAAAGCCAGGCGTGGGCTGGCTACTGGCATCGCGAGTTCAGGCGGCGGCGTCGGCGGTGTGATCTTCCCCCTCATCTTGCAGCGCCTCTTTGATCGTCTGGGCTGGGCGTGGGGACTTCGGATTGTTGGTTTCATCTGCCTCTTTCTCTCGGCCATATGCAACCTGCTCGTCCATCGGCGACTGCCCGCCGCCCGCAATTCGAGCATTCACCCCGACTTCAAGATCTTCAAGGACAAGGCTTTTCTGTTCACCACGATTGGCGTATTCATGCTCGAGTTTGCCCTCTTCATTCCTATTGCCTATATCTCGTCCTATGCGCTGTACGCCGGCTTCGACCAGGGTATCAGCTTCTACATTCTGACAATCCTGAACGCGTCCTCGGTAGTTGGACGGCTATTGCCGGGCTACTGGGCCGACCGGATCGGTCCCTTCAATAGCAACATGATATCCGTTTTCATCACCATTGTGGCCTCGCTCGGCATCTGGCTGCCTGCCGGCAAGACTCTGCCCGGCCTGGTGATTTTCGCCATTCTATTTGGCTTTGGCACCGGCAGTAATATTTCCATCACGCCCGTGTGCGTTGGGCAGCTGTGCCATACCCAGCAGTACGGCCGCTATTATGCCACTTGCTACACCATCGCTAGTTTTGCATGCCTCATTGGTATCCCCATTGGCGGCAGCCTTGTCACGGCCTGTGGTGGTAGCTACTGGGGTGTCATAATCTTTACTGGACTCATTGAGGTGCTGAGTTTGATTAGCTTTCAAATTGCCAAGGGATCCTGCGTCGGATGGAATCCTTGGGTCAAGTTTTGAGCGACCTCATACATTACTGTAGGATTAAGGTGTACATATTATATTAATGAGAACAAGCCACATACACAAAATACGAGACAAAAACGCTTTACCTGCCGGATGATTTCGTGAACCGAATGCTCGGACTTTATATTTTTGCAACTATTCAGGGCTCCTATGCTGTGGGTGCTGCTCAACCTGCAAATATTGGACGTCAACCGACTCGGTGACACCTCGTTGCAGTAACTTGCAAAATATAGCAAGATACTCTCCTTGACTAGGAGATATCTCCTCAGTATGATACAATCCATTGGTTCTTTGACCTCCTCCATTGAGGGCTCGTGAGGTATTCATCCCTAAGACATTGCATTTGGGGCGTCGAAAGGTCTGCGTCCAGACAACAATATCGTGTCATCTTCGTGTCAAACACCCTTGTGGTGCTCAGTTAACACCCCTTTCATAGTCTTCTCTCTATCTGCATCTTCATCTCCATTATTGTCCCCGTGATTTCTTCTCTTACAAAGTCGGGGGACGATACATGCTGATACGATCAGCCGACTCCTTGCCCATGCCGCTGTCGGCAGTCATGGTGCTGTCGGCCTTGGTGGGGTGGTGAGAAAGAATCAAGTCATCGTGTCCAGCAGCTGCCGTGGCACCGCCGCCGTCATTGATGAACTCGTGCTCGACGGTCGTGACCACATCGAGCTGGATGCCCGTCTCGGGAGGGGGAGGGGTGACGCGGATCTCGCGGTGCAGGGACTGCTGGCTCGTGTTGCGCGAGTGGGCGCCCTTCCAGCGCGTCTGGCCGCCAAGGTTCCACCACCACCATCCACCACCGTGAGAGGATGTGCCGACGACGCCGTCAAGTCCACTGGCGTTATTGGTGGTGCGCCTGCTGGCGGGGCCATTGATGTGGACAATGTTGCCGTAGCGGCGCGTGATTGGGGTCCGGATGAAAGAAAACTGGTCAAGGCCCGTGTTGCGCATGTCCTCGGGCGTGCTGAATAGCATTGTGGTCGACCATAGAATGGTATTCCAAAAGCCGTTGGTGCCCAGGGTCAGACCGGCAATGCAGTAGTATGTCACACTGGGACTGCCTCCGGCAACCGTGATGAGACGCGCAATGGCCAAGGGGCTGGTACAGGCAATGTAGATGAAGGGATACACCAGAAATGCCGGATGATGACCCGAAGGAAGATTGGGCTCGTGGAGCGGTAAGTGTCTTCTAGGCAGGTGTCTTGATGATCTATTCTCGCGCCAGAGAGACCAGAAGACCATGGTGTAAAGTATGATGGTGATGGGGATAGATGCGAGGATCCAGGCCCACTCGGCCCAAAGGCGTGCTGAGGCGTACTGAGAGTTGACCCAACACTAAGAGACGAGTTGTTAGCCTTTTATTTCTCCCACGTTGATCAAATAAATGAGAAATGAGTATGCCTTACCCAGGTATTGGCTCTGACATACCAGCCTCCTGCATCTCGTCCATTGTTTGTGGCAATGATACCACCAGAGGTGAGAAAGACTGACAAAAGCCAGCAGAACGTAATCCAGGTTAATATGAACCATTGAGGTGGTCGCCAGCCTTGGACGACCGAGAGATATGTGTTGATGGAGATGGACACGAAGAAGATGCTGCTGCTCAAAATACCAATGTTGTTCAGCCAGCCCTGAGCCCAACAGGTGCTCGTGCCGACGTAGATGCCATCGCGAATCACCCACTCAAGGTTGAGGGTGTATCCAAGAGCGGTTTGCATCTCGGCCAGCAACAAGTTGTAGATGAGCAGAGGAAAAGGATTGCGAGCTCTCTTCTCAGAGGAGGTGGTCATGGGAACTGTGTCCGACTTGGAGTCATGACCAACGACAGACTCGTGCATAGAATAGTGTCTGTCACCCAGGTCGATGCTCTGCTCAATAGAGCCGCGTTGCCGCTGACGTGGGTGACTCCATCTGTCGACGAGATCAGCCAGGAGCTTGTATGTAAGGAAGAGAAATAGGCCGGTGGTCGAGATGAATGAAATCAGGGCGGCGGTTCCTACGGCAATGAGACCGGTCCTGTGAACATTGGGCAGATGGTATAGGGTGTCGCTCTCGGGCGGCAACGGCGCATAGCCACCATCAGATGCCATTGTGACGGATATGGATACTAATGGTGTTGTGTATCGCTACTGTTGTTCAAAGCTCCCACAGCAGGTGTGATATCTCAGCTGGCTGGGATGATGATCTTATGTCAACATTTGATGGAATATTGCCGACTTCCGAGTCGCGAGTCGATAATCGGGATCAGTCGTGCACGATGCCCATCAGTTGAAGATTTGTGGGGGTTTTGGAGATCAAGACTGGTATGTCCAAGTGAAAGCTTGTTTGCGGTTCGGTGCGCCTTGTTTATGAACGAGCTCTTGGTACTAATTCCCTAACTTTGGCGGGGGAGGGCATCACCTGGCCTAGCAGCCACCGTCGAAAGTTTATGGATGTGGGATGGTTGTGAATTCGTAGGCCAAGAAATCCGAGTAAGTTGCTGCTGAACAAAAGGGAATGGTTGAATGAAATGACAGAATGTGTGAAAAGGCTGACTGGCGCCGGTCGCGATACACTTCGGTGCAGCCTTGGTATCGAGTCGCCAAAGATTGAGGAAGAGAAGTCGCAGAGAGGTGGGAAACAGATAGCGTGTCCCTTTTGATGAAAGAAAGATTGCAAAAGCAGGAAGAAACCCTGATGAAAAATTATGTCGAAGACTTCTAGAAAACTTAAAAATAGTTGTGAAAACGATTTTTGGGTTGGCGTAGATGTTGTAAAGCTTTTCTGGTCCCTTCACACGTGGGCTGACTGCGTTTGCAACTTGACGCGTTCGTGGATTTTCTGAAAGTCCTTGGTGACTCTGCTGCTGCTGCCGCCGCTGGGACAAGAACCTGAAACGAGACTAAAGATTTCTTGGTAAACGGATGACCAAAAATGTTTACTCCGAAAGTTAATGGTCTCATCCTTTTGTGGAAGTCATTGATCAAACCATCTGGTGGATTTTGGGCGGCAAGTTTGCTGCCTTTGTCTTTCCTTGGATGTGAAAGTGTTCCTTCCTGTTGAACCGCCGGGTCTAGAGTTGCACAAATGAACACAGCTTAGTATTCATCTATTGAGGCCAAGGCTCATTGCCAGTGACTTTAGTCAAACGGACCGACATGTTCTTGACTATGCGCTCGTTTACTCTCGCTGTCTCCTTTATGCTGACCATGAGTGTAATCAAATACCGTGCCTGTCAGCCATTGACGGTGTTACGATGTCTACGCCGCCGCCACAAGGCCTGGAACTATTGGTATCTTTTCCTTTTCACCAGGATTCAGCTCGTCACTCTGGTTTCTACGTGTCACATGAAAAATCAAATATAACTACTCCTCTTGATCATCTAGTCCACCACATGCGCCATCTGATCAACAACAGCCAAGTCGGACAAGCCCGATCGTGTTGCAATCAATCGCTCTGTTTCTGGCATGTCTGGAGTACCAGATGCCTCAATCGGTGATCCGCGCTTTAAGGCATCTTGCAAACAATCCAATTTGTCACACTCGGCTCCCAGTATGATCTCAGCTGCCTTTTTTCCATGTCCTGTTCCTTCTCTTGCATGGCTACTTTGCATCTTGTGTAAAATTGGCAGCCAAGCTTCCTGCACTTACGAAACCACTGTATATGCATACCTTTCTTGTATGTAGTTCTCATGTATACCCTCAATCATTTTGCAATGGTTGAGTACATGAAACTATATCTCCCTTGCCCACGTTTTCGAGCCATCCGCCCCGTGGCAAGGCCGAGCCGCATTGACATGGCCCATCATCCGGGCCTTCTTTCTTTCCGTCACCTGTCGTGGCAGCCGGGAAGACATGTCGCCTGCATCGGTCAGCCAGTGATGCGTGACGTCGTACAAGGTGGGCTGTAGAACCGACGCTTCTGTCAAGGCAAACAAATAACGTGTCAGTAAGCAGGGACTCTGGCCTTGACCCAGCATGATTGTGGACAGTTCCGATGTGTAGTTCGAGCAAGGTATTGAGATGTCGTATCTCAAGTGCCATCTGCACCTAAACTAGGATACAAAATTACACTCCGCAATATTTCTGACCAAAGTCTCGAAAAACGTGATCCACTTTGCAGTGACGAGGGTCAACCTGTGGACGACAATGAATTATAAGAATATTTGATGAGGTCAGGGAGCCGTCCTTTCCACAATGCAGACTTGTCAACAGCAAGCGATAGGTAGGCATCCAACAGCCACAAGGGTACAATGTTTTGAGTCTTGATGTGTATATTGAAATGCTCACTACCAAGCTATTTCTTTTCAGAGCGCTGGTATCCTCAACTCACTATTCCGCGGACGTGCCGCCGTCGAATGATCATGAGACCACGTCTCCTGCTGGGAATAGCAGACAAATTACGAATCATCCTAGGAATGTAGCACAATGCTCCTCCCATGACTTTGTCATATTATATGCCAAGCTGGCATCTTTTCTCATGTCGCCGTCGTTATTCTGCCTTCGCAATGTCTCCGCAGCAATAAGAACTGACCGATGTCATTGGCAGGCGTCGACTCGTTGGCAAATGTACCAAAACAGCACAGATCTATGTGCCGAACTGCTAACATTGGGTATCGATGCATGCTGGCAAACCAATATCATCCACCTCTTTTCATGAAAATGCTTCAATGCATAAACTATGCCGCAAGGCAGAAAGAGCTGGGCATAATGCGTATATGAGGAAGGGTTGGTACCACGTCCGCCTAAGACGCGTCCAGGAAATGAGAGGCTTTTGTGAAAGCCAGAAAAATAATACTACAAGGCGACGAGTATGTGCAATTGCCGCTTTCTTGTTGCAAAGTTAGTTGAGGGGAAAGCTTGCCTAGATAACAATATCGTTCAAAGGCAGAATCTTGCTCTTGTCTCCCAAGAAGTCGGCCCGGTAATCCATAAGAGCCTTGGTGATGCTCTCGAAATCTTTGATTTTACGAGTCTTTAGGTCTTGCAGAACCTTCTTAAGGCCTTCGATGAACCGGTCTTTCTGCTCGCCTGTGTATGTTGCTGTAGATCCTAGCTCTGCAATAATGGCCGGTTCTGGTGGAAAGGGGAGCAATGGTCAGCTTTTCAAAAGGGGGAAGAACAATGCAGAATACAGTTTTACAAGGTAGTTGTGCCAACGGGAAGCGAATACTTACCTGAAAGTACCATCTTCTCAAAATGCTGAAACTCACAGTCAGGTCCCTTTGGGCACTGACCGCCATCAAGCACAAAAGGGCAGATGGGCCGAGACGTGTCGATTTTGGAACTGTAAGTCATTGATTTCAAGCCGCCTGCCACATTCTCCATGTACTGAGGATGAAATTTGTAGGCATGGAAATATCTGAGAGGGCTCTGATAGGACAGCAGATCCTTTGCAGACAACTCGTTTTGAGATTTAGCCTGCTCCGTTGTCAGTAAAGGATGCTCTTTTCCAGAGCGACTTTGTGCATCGCCAGCTGTGGCATTCGTGGCATTCGATGCCGTTTGCGTGGTTGGTTCTGCTACTTGCGATGGACTCGGTTCATAGGGCTCTTCGTCGGGAATCTGCTCTTGGATGAGTACAGGTTTCCTCACTATGTGAGTCGGAATTACCTCATCTGCTGTTCCACTAGTCCCGTAAGCTTGGACTGTATCAGAGATGTGGGGTGGTTGTGGCTCATAATCCTCATCTTCCGCGTCTGATATCTGCATTGGGACATCAAGTTCCGTTGAAGGCTGTTCCTGAGGCACATCGCCAAGTACTGCCGTGGTCGACTGATCCTGCGGCTCAGCATCAACTACGACACCAACTGACAATGACGCAGATTCTTGTCGCGTAGGAGACTCGGCCGGTTCAGGACCTGGAGGGCTGGTTGCCACTGATGGAAGATCGACTTGTGAGGGCATCTCAGCTGTAACAATCGCCGTTGCTGTAACTCTACCACTACTGGCAGAATCTGATTCGATTTCCATCGAAGTGTTGTTTGGTGATGATGCGGCGGATCCGTCTTTTCCAGAAGATACCTTAGAATCAATATTGCTGCTGACCTCTGTTGGATTTGGCTCTGGGACTACAGCGGCGACGTGCGCCTCGCCCGTATGAGCTGGTTCAGGAGCGGCTACTTTGCAAATCAGTAATAAGGACTGCAATCCAAAGACTTCACATACCTTGTGGGAACGCTTCCAATGAACCGTTGAGCTGTGGAGATGTGGGCTTGGCAATGTCAGGACTATCCATCTCTATTGTCAATTGCTGTCTTGCATCCAACGTTGCTTTGACCTCGATTTCGAGTTGAGCAGCTTCCTCTTGCAGCCGCCTGAGCCTCTCCTGCTTTTCCCTAAGCGCAGCATCGAGGACAGGGATATGGTAGGCAGTGATTCTATCCCGCCTTTCACCTTGTGCTGTCTGCGGTGGCTTTGCCAGTGCAGGTGCCTGTGGATCTGGAGTATTGGCAGGTGACTGTGCCAAGGGCGTGGGTTCACCATTTGACCTGCTTGCCTTCTTGGCTTCAGCCTCCGCAATCCTCCTTCTTGCTTCTTGGATCTGCTGAGTCAGTAAATCCAGTTTCTGGCCATGGCCAGAGGGCGTCTGTGCAGCTGGCGTCGCAGAGTTAGATTTGGGGCCATGCCAACTGCGTGAATGAGTCAGCGGCGGGTGTGAGGCCAATACATTTGTTCGCAGGCCAGAGATGCTGTCCTGAATTGCACTGCTGGAAGGCTCTGTGGGAGATCCCAAGTCCATCTCCACATCTTCATCGTCACTGACGTCAATAATCAACGTTTCTTGGGTGCGATTGCGCTTGAATGCACTGCTAGTGGAGGAATAGCCGTCAAAGTCTGAAGCTATAGGTCTCTTCATGTTTCGACTCGTTGGAGCTGGGTGCGGAGACGACGAAACAGAATGAACCTGACCTCCAGATGCAGATGACGCATCAGGCTCAACCACGGGTGGTTTCGGATCGACTGATTGCTTGGCTGAAGTTGCAGTGCTTGTGGAAACGACCGGAAGTTCGGATTTATTCACCGGAGCGACTGGGGTGCTTGGCTGCTGTCCAGGCTCCGGCTTTGTGCCCTGCTGTTTCTTGAGCGCAGCGAGCTTTTCCAACAATTTTTGGTTGTTTTGAGCCCTAAGCTTGGATTTAGCAGCCTCGGTGATCTCAGAAGAGGTGGCGGGAATGGCTGCAGGAGGTACCTTCGGAGAAGGCACAGTTGGAGAAGATACAACTGCAGGTGGAGGCTGAGCTGCAGTCTTTTTGCTTTTCTCCGCAAGCATGCGGGCAATCTTATCTTTGCGTTCCTCCTGGGCTGATTTTTTCTGCTCCGTTTTGGGCTCTTGGCCAGTACTTGCCAGGTTCGCAGCTGGCTTTGCCTGGTCTGATAGAGCAGGCGGTAGAGCGGAAGCTTTGGTTGATGATTGAGATTGTGCTGAATCTGCTAGCTGTGGAATTGGTGGTTTCGTGGTAGAGATAGCTGACACAGTAGCAGGCTTGGGCGAAGAAGCGTCCAGGCCCAATTCCTTGAAGAGACTTTTGACTGTTTGGGGATCGAGGCCCTCGTCAAGGTAGTCTTGATACCGCACCTTGAAAGGCCATAGTCCGAGAATAGCTTCTTGGGCCTTCTTCTTTGCTTCTGATAACGACTTGTAAGGAGGTGAAGGGGAAGTCGGTGTCATCTTCTGATTGATAGATGATGGTGCTTTTCTGCTTTCATTCAAAGACTTTTGACCATTCAGATATTCTGGTTCAGTTGCAGTACCTATATGAGATGAGCAAAGACTTGAAGTAGGGAAAGAAGAAAAAAAGTAAGAAGGGATTGGCTCACCTTGCCCATTGGAAGCTGCGTGTGTACCTGCAGGAACCGCAGACCGTGCTTCCTTGGGTGAGAGGCGTGGCGAATATGAACCCGACTTCTCTCTAGGATGATATTCTGGCTCATATTCGCCCGGCTCGTAGTCGTCGTCCTCGTCAAACCCAGGTTGCGACGCCGAAGTACTATCAATCACCATATCCTCCTGAGCCGATCCCGTATCATATATCGATGAGCCATCAGCATCTCCAGGGCTGCCAGTAGCTTGATCGTTGGCACCAGAAGGTTGAGTTTGCTGTGTTGGAGGATGAGATACCACGTGAGGGCCTTTTGGGTCGTAGATATCTTCAAGTTCGCCCTCGCTCAATTCTCCTTCCTCTAATGCATCCTTGGAACGTGTAGGCGCTGCCTGTGCAATGGCTGGTTGGGAAGAGCGCCCTTGCTCCATTCCAAGGCCTGGAAGAGATCCCTCAGCTTCACGAGGGTGTGCCGCAAAGCTTCCATGGCCCCAGCTCATGCCCAATCCAGGAATCCTACTTCCATTGTATTCAAACGAGCCGTTGATGGAAGCAAAGTTGCTGGCAGTGTTTGTAGGGATAGGACCTGGGGGAGTCGTGTAGAAAGACGAGGCGGATTGAATATTCGGTGCCGTGCTTAAAGGGTATGGATGCTGTGGATGTTGGCCCGGAAAATGGGCATGGTCGTTCGGTATCCGAGACATGGTGAACAGCTCTTGTTGCAGTCGGACTCGACTCGGACTGAGAAGGATCAGGTCTGTTCGTGCGGCAGCAAGCTGCTGACAATCTTACGAAACAACAGTTACTCAAATCAAAACATCGCCAGCAACATATCGGCGACGCGTTTGATGTGGGAAGTGTTGTTTTTGTTCTTTGTAGTGTACAAGTCAAAGACGCTAATGACGGTCTTTATTAAGTGTTTGATTGGAGGCGACCAGTGCAATCAGGATCATTGCGAGGCCTGATATACCAAAAAAACGATTACTCAATACAGTCGCGCAATGCTGCGAGACAGTGAACTAGCCTGCAAGGGAAGAGATAGAAGCCAGCGGCTGTTCTTGGACCTTGCAAGCAAAACCACCAGAGCTGTTGAAACGATGGAGTTGCAGTACGAGTACGCGCTCAGCTCTTTGATATGAAAAGGTGATTTCAGAGCTTTTCGAGTCGGCGGAAGACTGCTGGTTGTTTCGCTCCAAGGCTTGCTGCGGGGAGAACGCGCACAGCAATAATGTAGTGATTTGGGCAGGAGTGTTTGATGATTCTAATTATTCACGGAGGCGATTGAAATTGATCGGCGCTTCAGTCGCGACCCTAACGCCTGTTTGGGACTTTTGGTGCTTTCAGTCCAGCCCCAGTCAACCTTGGAAGTTCAATCGCACCAAAAAGTGAACGGGGCACGCAACAAGGTAATTCCGACCTCTGGGTTATCCAGCGCATCGGGACCAAGCTGCTGGCAACAAAAGCCCATGACCCGTCTGGGACTAGTTCCTCAAAAGAGCCACCCGGCCCACGCCCACGGCAACCACGTCTCTGGGGCTAACCAGTTTGGTGATTGCGGAGAAGCCGCTAGCGAGTTTCCCGCTGCCCGATCACTGTGGGCTCGTCTGGATCGCCTTACAGATAAAGCCAGCCCACTGTGGAAGCCCAGCGTCATACCTAAATGGCCTGTGCTTCAGGGCTGTCGCGGTCTCGTCTGTTTACATTGGTACAGCAACCGCAAGTAAACAAATCGAGGACCAGTTGCCCATTCTTATTGACTTGTGCATCCCAAAATGGACCTCAATTGAGACACACTTCTTCTGCACACGACCACGACCATGATGAACGTGACGATTAATGCTATTCTCTTTTGAAACATACGTCCTTTTCTTTTTGGGGGGAGCAACAGTCTATTTTCAAGTTCAATTTCATGGCATCTAGAACTTCTTGCCATAATACATCCTGATAATCCCACAACTCCACGGCCGTCGCAGCCAGCAATACTCGCTGTGCAGCGCATGAGCGAAGCTGCTCCTACACAAAGCTCATACTCGGGGGACAGTATTGCATCGCAATAGCACATTATGGAACCTGCGCGCACCATGTCGCAACGGCGGAATCCTTTCTCTCGCTCTGGCTCACCCTCTACCGGTCCCAATGGCCCTGCTCTAGCGAGCCGACCCAAATCCGCCATTCTTACTTCCCCGTCGCCTTTGTCGAGCGTGACGACCTCACCCACTCACAACCGCAATAACTCTGTTGCATCAATAGCTGCAAACTTGGCTCCTGCCTCAGGCGCAGGCTCCAAACATCACCGGAACGATTCGAAAAGCAGCGCCCCGAACTCTTCAACATTTGCTCCTTCTTTCATCAAGACTGAAGACCTGCGTCGAAGCATAGATGTCGTCAAAGGTATAGAGGGTGAAAATGACTTCTCCGGCAAGAGATATGTCTGGCTTAGAGACCCCGAGACCGCCTTTGTCAAGGGATGGGTTGTCGAGGAGCTTGCCAATGGCAATATACTTGTGCAGTGTGACGATGGAACCGTGAGTTTGACTGCAGCCCCTCAAAAACTTTCAAATCACTAACCTGTGGTAAATCACTAACCTGTGGTATCAATAGCAACGAGAGGTCGAGTCCGAGAGTGTCGACAAAGTTAATCCCGCCAAATTCGACAAAGCGAACGACATGGCAGAACTGACCCATCTCAACGAGGCTTCTGTTGTGCATAATCTCCACATGAGATATCAAGCAGATCTGATATATACATACTCGGGACTTTTCTTGGTGACCGTCAATCCGTACTGCCCATTGCCTATTTATACCAACGAGTACATCAACATGTACAAAGGGCGAAACCGAGAGGACACCAAGCCGCATATCTTTGCCATGGCTGATGAGGCATTCAGGAACTTGGTCGACGAGGGTCAAAACCAGAGCATTCTTGTCACGGGTGAGTCTGGTGCTGGAAAGACTGAAAACACCAAAAAGGTCATCCAATATCTGGCAGCCGTGGCTCGCACCGAGTCACAGACCAAGGGTAGAGGACAACACTCCAACTTGTCACAACAAATCCTTCGAGCGAACCCGATTTTGGAAGCTTTTGGTAACGCACAGACTGTGAGGAATAATAACTCCTCCCGATTTGGAAAGTTCATCAGGATTGAGTTCAGCAATGCCGGTGCTATCGCTGGAGCTTTCATTGACTGGTATCTCCTCGAGAAATCTAGAGTGGTTCATATCAATGCTCAGGAGCGCAACTACCACATCTTTTACCAATTGCTCGCTGGAGCTGATCGCCAGATGAGACAGAACTACCTTCTAGGTGACATGGAAGTCGACGATTTCTCATACACTCGCGATGGCCACGATACAATAGTTGGCGTCTCCGACGTCGACGAGTGGAGTTCTTTGCTCGATGCTTTCGGCGTCATGGGCTTCTCGGAGAAAGAGCAAGACTCTATTCTACGTACTGTCGCTGCTGTGCTTCATCTTGGAAATATCAGCGTTGTCAAAGAGAGTCGCATGGCAGACCAGGCTCGCCTATCCCCGGATTCCAAGGATGTCGCAGCAAAGGTATGTCAGCTACTTGGTATCCCTCTGGAACCTTTCTTGCAAGGTCTCCTGCATCCAAAGGTCAAGGCCGGCAGAGAATGGGTCACAAAGGAGCAGACGCCAGATCAGGTACGCCTTGGTATTGATGCTCTTGCCAAGGGTATCTACGAGCGCGGCTTCGGTGACTTGGTGTCCATGATCAATCGGCAACTCGACCGCAATGGAATGGGCTTGGATGACTCTCATTTCATCGGTGTCCTCGATATCGCTGGATTCGAAATCTTCGAGGAAAACAGCTTTGAACAATTATGCATCAACTACACCAACGAGAAGCTCCAGCAATTCTTTAATCATCACATGTTTGTGTTAGAACAAGAGGAGTACGCCCGAGAACAGATCGAATGGCAATTTATTGACTTTGGCCGAGATTTGCAACCAACTATTGATCTGATTGAACTGCCCAATCCCATTGGTATCTTCTCCTGTCTCGACGAGGACAGTGTCATGCCAAAAGCAACTGACAAGTCATTTACCGAGAAACTCAATTCCTTGTGGGATAAGAAGTCCAACAAATATCGTCCATCACGGCCAGGTCCCAAGCACGGTTTTATCTTGACCCACTATGCTGCTGAAGTCGAATACTCCACCGAAGGTTGGCTAGAGAAGAACAAAGACCCTCTGAATGACAATATTACTCGCCTCCTCGCTTCCTCCAGCGACAAACATGTTGCCAGCCTATTCTCAGACTGCGCAGACAACGAAGATGATACGGGCGGAAGCCGCAGCCGCGTCAAGAAGGGCCTCTTCCGAACTGTCGCGCAAAGGCACAAGGAACAGCTTTCCAGTCTGATGAGCCAGCTGCATTCAACACATCCGCACTTTGTGCGATGTATCCTTCCAAATCACAAGAAACGCCCAAAGCAATTCAATGCACTTTTGGTCCTTGACCAGTTGAGATGTAATGGTGTACTTGAAGGAATCCGTATTGCCCGAACAGGCTTCCCGAACAGACTTCCTTTCTCAGAGTTCCGCCAGCGATATGAGGTCCTCTGTCGCGACATTCCCAAAGGTTACCTTGAGGGACAAGCGGCAGCCTCTCTAATTCTCGACAAACTCGGGCTGGACAAATCCCTCTACCGTGTCGGTCTGACTAAAGTGTTCTTTCGAGCTGGCGTCTTGGCCGAATTGGAAGAGCAACGTGATGCATTGATTGCCGAGATCATGTCTCGCTTTCAGTCTGTGGCTCGTGGGTACATTCAGCGCCGTTCTGCTTTCAAGAGGCTCTATCGTGCAGAAGCAACTCGTGTCATTCAGCGCAATTTCAATGTCTATCTTGATCTCTGCGAGAATCCCTGGTGGCAGCTTCTTATCAAGATGAAGCCACTTTTGGGTGCTACTCGAACAGCAACCGAAGTCAAGCGCAGGGACGAAAAGATCAAGGAGCTGAACGAACAAATGCGCCTCGAGGCAGAGAACCGTCAACGACTAGAGGATGAACGACGTAACACTCATACTGAGCTGATGCGCATACAACAAACTCTTGAGAGCGAAAGAGCGCTTGCTCTTGACAAGGAAGAGATCTTCAAGCGTTTGCAGCAACGGGAAGCCGAGCTGGAAGACAAGCTTGCTGGTGCTATCGACGACCAGGAAAGACTTGAGGACCAGCTAGACGATCTCCTGGACGCAAAGAAACGTGCTGAAAACGAAGTCGAGAAGTATCGAACACAACTAGAACAGGCTGCGGGTTTCATTGCTCGTCTCGAAGATGAAAAGAGGGAACTGGACGCTCGAGCGTCTGAACTCGGGCAAGAAATTGAGGAAATTTCTCGCAAGCAAGCCGACCGAAGCGCACAGGAGGATGCATTAGCAGAGGAAGTCAAGATGCTCCAAAGTCAACTTTCGCTCAAGGATCGAAAGGTGCGAGACATGGAGGCCAAGCTTCTTCAAGTCGACCAAGATGCCGACATCAAGTTGGCCGCTGCTCACAAAGAGTTGCAAAGTCTCAAAACTCGGGAACAAGTCCTCAGCCGGGAGAACCGTGATGTGCAACAACAACTGTCCCAGCTGTCAAAAACTTCGACGGACTATGAAGATCTGGTACGCAAGAAAGAGAGTGAACTGGCCATTCTTCGCGGAGACAACAAGAAACTACAAATCGATCAGCGCAATTTCGAAGAGCAAAGGAACTCTCTCAACGCTGAGAAGACCAAGATCGCAGATCGACTCCGCGAGGTACAAGCGGAAATGGTGGCGATGAAATCACAACAGGCTCAGCTCCAACGAGAAGCTGCAGATGCAAAGCAGTTGCTCGAGGCACGTCTCACAGAGGATGCTCAAGCTAGTCAGAACCGTCAAGTTCTCGAAGCACAAATCAACGACGTCAAGGATCAACTTTTCAAAGTTCAGACGGACCTGAGCCGGGAACGCCAATCCCGAGACGATGTTGCTCTTCTAGCCGAGCACAAGTACCAGGAGCTGCAGACCGAGCATGATGAACTTAAGGAGCTCAAAATCACAATCGAGAAGGAACTCTATCTGCAGCAGGATACTTTGCGTCGGACTAAGGAGGCCCGCGACACGGCTGAGAAGGAACGTGATGAAGCACGCGAAGAGATTCGAAAACTACGCGTCGCAAAATCACAAGCTGAGGAAGCCCGCATGGCTGCCGAGGAGGCCGGAGAACGACTTGCCAGTAAAGCTGCGCGCGAGAGGGAAGCTAGCCTCGAGCGAGACCTTGAAGCCACTCAGGAACGACTCAGGTGGTTTGAATCCGAATGCGAGAAGTTGAACCATCAAATTGAGGACCTCAATAAGTTCATGATTGAGTCTGGAGAATATGGTCTGAAGAATGACCAGGCCAAGGAACGTCTTGAACGTGAGCTTGTCACCGTCAAAGGTCGGCTGGCTGCCTCGGAGAATGACAATCGCGCTTTATTGAACAAACTCCAGCAGAAGGGGCTCGAGATCGCACGGTCAAGCTCGAGAGCCAACGAAGCATCAAGAGGGCAAGTCTTGAGCCTGCAGCGTGAAAAAGCTCGTCTCGAAGAGCTCAACACCAAGCTCAACAAGCAACTTGGTGAATCACAGCTCAATACTGCTTCACTAGAGAAGAGACTTGAGAAAATGCAACTTAGCATGGAAGATCTCAACCATGAAGTTGCTCGTGAAGTACAGTCCAATAGGAACGCTGAAAAGTTGTCGTCTCAGTCCACTGTCCAGCTCGCAGAGGCCACTCGGAATCTGGAATCAGAACGGCAATTGCGCACTCAGGCCCAGGCAACAGCACGCACTCTACAAGCTACCATAGATTCTCGCGGCAAGGAGTTGGATGAGCTGCGAGCACAGCTCCTTAGAGTGCTCAAGGCGGTGGATCCAGAGGTCCCGGTTCCCATCCAACCCACTGATAACCATGAGAAAATGATGAGCAAGAACTTCGAGATGATCAGGAAGATTGAAGAGCTTCAGCAGAATCTCCGAATCCAGACAGCTGGCCGTGCCAATGCTGAGGCCCACTTGAGTGAGCTCCGAGCTTCGAGAGGAGAGTCACCTGCGCGTCCGAGACTGGAAGAAATCAACCCTAATGAGGCCCCCTTCACTGGATCTCCCACGCAGAGGCGAGGCAAGCACAACAGGCGCCTGAGTTCCGCCAATACGACACCAACACGTCGCTTTGGCAACGAAAATGATCAAGTCCCTGACTCTGTCAGATCTGATAAGACTGCAGACTTGCTCAGCTTCAACAACCGTCAAGATCTGAAGGCAGAGGTTGAAGAACTTCAGAACCAGCTGCAGCTCGCTCAGATGCAGAACCGTCATCTCCAGAGCCAGATTGAGAGATCAACCCCTGCTCGCGACTTGACTCCATTCGATGACAACCCGTCCTTCCTTCGCATGCAAAAGCTTGAAAAGGCGAATAGTCGACTCCATGACATGCTTGACGACTCAGCCAAGAAGATGTCCCACCTGGAAAAGTCCATGCGAAGCGGCGAGCTCTCCCTCCGGGATATTCAAGCGAAGTCTCATGAAGAGATTTTGGAACTGCTCAACAGCCAGGAGGAATCGCGGAGATCTCTGCTTCACGACCACAACGATGCTGTTGCCGAGTTGACGGACGTGAAGGAGCACTTTGAGAAGATTAGACGCGACCGGGCGACTCTCGAGGTCGAGCTCCGTGATTCAAGATCTGATCTTCAGGAAATGACTCTTGCACGAGAGCAGGAAGCTGCTAGTCGCAATCAGCTGCTGCAAGAGTTTGCGGACCTGCAGATTCGCCTCGATGCTGAAACCTCCAAGCTGGCAGATGTTACATCTAACCTGAATTTGTACAAGAGTCGATCCGATGAGTACTTCAGCAAACTGGAGCAAGCAGAGATTGCCGTATTGAAGGCCACCCGAGCTGAACAGTTCGCCAAGTCTCAGGCCAGGGAGGCCGAAGAGCAATGCGCAGAGATCATGACTGACCGCAAGAACGCTGACGGTGTGGTTGAAGATCTTCAACGACAGAACCAGCGGCTTGAAGAGAAGCTCGAGGACCTATCTACAGACTTGGCTGCCGTCACACAAGCTAAGAAGCGACTGCAACATGAGCTTGAGGACTACAGAAACCAACGAGCTATTGATATCGAGGACAAGGAGTCAAGCATGGAGCAGACGCGAAAGAAGTATCAGGCCGAGTTCGCCACCCTCACAAAAGAGCTGGACATTGCTCGTGAGGAGAAGCTGTATAAGCAATCAGAGATCACTCGCCTGAGAGAGGAGCTTGACGACCTGCGATGCAAGTGGGACGATGAGGTCCTCAACAGCTCGACATGGTCTAAGGAGAAGGCACGCTTGGAAAGCACCCTTTCGGACGTGGTTGCATCCCGGGACGAGGCTGTCAATGCTCACAACGAAGCACAGGGTAAAGTCGTGTCGCTGCTGTCACAAGTCCGCAGTCTCCGAACCGCCGTCGACGACGTCACTGCCGAGCGTGACGCCTTGGACCGCGAGAAGCGAAGCGTCGAGGCAAGACTCAAGGAGGCAAAGGCTGGTCTCGAGGACCTGGCCAACAGTGAAAGCCCAACATTGCGCAACGCGGCCAGCACCGACAAGGAAATTCTTGAACTCAAGTCCAGCCTTGCACAGCAGCAGGACATTGCTGCCGCTGCCGTGGAAAAGATGAGGCGTTCAGAGTCACTTACCAATGAGTTGCAGAAAGAGATGATTGTTGAACGAGAGATAGGCGCTGAGTTATCCAAACAGAAGGCAGCGCTGGAGAAGAGCCTCAACGAGTTGCAAGTCCGTCTTGTAGATTTGGAGACCAAGGGCTATTCCAACACAAGCCATGATGTCAAGTTCTTGCACAAGCGAATCCAGGAGGTCAGTTCACCTTCTTCTTCTACTGATGAGACAGATGCCGGGACCAAGGAAAACCACCGTCTCTCACTTCCACAGTCTAGAGCACCCGGTCATCCCATCTCATCTCTGATACGCAGACTCACCAAACGGAACTCCAATACTAATAAGGATGTCGCACAGCTTGAATCACAACTTGAAACCCAGGAAACAGAACGCTCAAAGTCCAATCGTGAGGTCCGCAACGTTGATCGGATCGTCAAGGATATGCAGGCCCAGATTGAGCGCAAGGACAGACAGGCTTCCCAGGCTGCAGAGGATGCGACGCGTCAACGTGACAAGGTTGAGAAGCTCCTCAAGGCGATTGAAGAACTCCAGGCATCCGAAAGCGACAGCCAGCTGTCTACCAGACGTGCTGAGCGTGAGCTGAGGGAGGAGAGAGAAAAGACACTCAAGCTTGAACGCGAGCTAGAAGGCTTGAGGCTGACCCGGGCAGAGAAGGGCGGCTTCAGATTTGGCAGTCCAGCCCTCGATGGTTCTGGTGTGCGACGACTGAGTGGCTACAGGGGAACCATCGACGGTGTTCTTGATGATGCGTCAAGTCTCAGTGGCGGATCTATCGAGGTGCCGCAGCGGAAGAGCAGCCTTAGTCGGGCCCCAAGCTTGACGAAAGGTTTCTTGTGATGAATTGATGAGTGGGAGGAGTGAAAGACACGAAGCATGATCATGGTAAATCAAAGGGTTTGAAAGATTGCCATGGAGTTTGGGCGTTTCAATCTTGTTTGCCGGAATCCATAGGTACATGTTTAATAGGGTTGGCGCGATAGATGGTGTCTTGGACAAGACCGTGTATAGTACTCAGCTAATATGTCTCTTTATGGGCCAAGAACCAAGGCGATTATCTGCAAAGCACGGAATTCGTAAATGGTATTGATTTGTCTTGGAATTGCTGGACTGACTGGGAACCTTGTTTGTATTGCACCAGTAGTGATGCAAGACCTAACACAGAGTTGTCCAACAAACAAGCCTGCGATGACTCATGTGGGAACACCAACAACGCCCGACTTTACCGGCATGCAACCTGCGTACAAGATTCTCAGTTTTACATTGAAGCAACCACACCTGTACACAACTTGGTGGTTTGCTGCATGTTGAAGCTGTCGTATTGGTCAGATTGGTCTTGTTTGTGTTGTTTTGTTATTCTCAAATTTATCCACGTAGCACCCGAGCAAACGAGATATACTATATAGAGTGATTGGAGGAGGAGAAGGTATTTAGTCAACGAAGAAATCCAAAAACCGCGTGCAATTTCCCTCCGAGAAGCCAATACATAGGTAAAGCATCAGTTTATGAGTGATTTTCCCGCAACATCATTCTACAATTCACAGTCCAATCTTAAACCACCCTCGGTCAAGGACGTTTTTATGTGAAGTGGGGAGAGCTCTATGATAGGGTTTTGTAGCCGTCTCGTAGTTGCGCTGAACAAGCACCAAGATAGGATTCGATGGCCCAGTTCTTCAAAGCCTTATTCCTGGGCGCTGATGACAGTGGTCACATGAAAAGAAGGAAGCGCAAGGCATCCAAGCATGATAATGGCATCATAGGATACTCTAGACCAAAGGGCAAGGCAAGTCCCACTCCCGTGCCACTATTTTGGTGACTTCATAATTTGCATTTTGTTGCAAGTCTGAGTGACTAATATTCTCCGCACCAGTCGAACACGGCGTTTTGGACATATGCCTATGCCCCCGACGTCGACCTGAGTCGACTACCGCGAGTAATTGACGGTATTCCTACCCGGCCTTGTAAACATCATGAAAATTCCAAAGAGGGGAGAAAGAAGCATGCTTGGGCTACAACGCCTAGCACTCATACGGGACATCATGTCTGCTCCGGAGACAACGGCCATCTGCAATGGCCGAACCCGACCCTGCCTTCAAGATTCCCAGCTTCAAGGCGACAGGGACAAAAGCGTGTCCATTTTGAGGAGCCGCCCATTGTGGAGTCTGATGAGTACGAAGTTGAATGTAAGGATGTACGCAGGATGCCTCGCTGCTCGAGCTCAGCTGAGCAGAGACACAATATTGAGGAATGCATCGATAACAAGAGAGGAAATGTGAGTAGAATTTTTCAAGTTCCTCTCAAGAACACTCCCCCAAAGCGTCCAGGCTTTTTCAGTCGTCTTTTTGGACAGCAGGAAAGAGCCCACAGTCATCAATCACTACGGGATCTACCAGCCCACAATCCCGAGGAATACCCACCTGTATGGCCCGATTCAATACCATGGATGACATCGGGTCGTGGTCAACTGGTAGTTGAGCAACAGAATACCCATGGCACGAGGCTGGATGAGGATTGTGAGCGTAGCCATGATGAGCCAGAAAGGTGATTGACTCTCATCCCTGACGACTTTGCAAGCCCCAACTGAGAAACATCCATTTGACTAACCAATGGTTGGCAATAAGGTCCAGATGTACAGAGCGATCGACTTTCATGAGCAATTTCAGACCGAGATCACGCAGTCCTTTATACATTATTCCCTCGCATCCGCATCTACCGTTCTGGTTGGACAAAAGCGACTTTGAGCCACCTCGTGACCAGAGGAAGCGGCATCGATATTCAGACCCTGCATCAGAGTCGCCGTCCTCTTCATCTTCGTCTGAGTCGGAGTCATCATCTGAACCAGATTCGTCTTCAGAGCCTGATTCATCATCTGATGGTGATGACTATGATGACAGTTCTGATGGTAAGATGGCATTTGTCCCAAACCACGCTGGTCAATATGACAAGATCAAACGCTAATTGAAAATTGCACAAAGAAAGCATCGAGAGTTAGTGCATTGTTATATACCAGAGTAAACATGGGGTCCATTTCTCGGCTCCCATGTCTTGAGGTACAGAAACCCCCCTCCTCAAATACAACGACCATGTCTCCTGGATTCCCACATACCACTTCATACTAAGTGCTCACCCCTCCTTCTTTGATTCGATTCATGATGTCCTCCTCGGCCTTGAAGAACCCAGCCACCGAACTCCCTTCGCCACTTGGCGGGTCGGCATTGAACATGGGGACGACCCGCTGATGATTCTTGTTCACCTCGAGAATGGTTCCATTTCCATACTCTGGATTTTCGCAGAGTTCTAGCATCCCCTGTGCGATCTCTGCTGGATCTATTAGAACACTCTTCTCGGGTCCTTCTAGCATGGCAGCCTTTTGCGGATCTTCTGACCACATTGGAGTCTGAGGGCTTGCGATATTAGCAAATGGCACCATCAAAGTTCTGAAACAGATTTGCAAGCACAAGAAAAGAATTACGGAAATGAAATCTACAAATGCACTCACCTGAACTGCACCAGGCGCAACGGCGCTGACACGTATTCCCACCTCATCCCTCAGACTCCCGAGCGCCCTCACGAAACCATTCAAACCGTGCTTGGTGGCATAATAGATGGGTGTGCCGATACTGGCGCCCTGCCCCGCCTGAGAAGAAACGTGCACCAGACAGCCAGGCATGCGCAGCTTGGACCAGTAGCTGATGCCCAGCTGGCTCAGGCGGATGGGGTGGGTCAGGTTGACGTCGAGGGTGGCATACGTGTTGACCAGGCTGGGCGACACGTCGGCCGGGTCTCGCGACGGCGAGTCCGGGTTGGTCGCCGTCCGCGGTGGATACCAAAAGTTGGACGAGAGGGGCTCAAAGAGGCCCGCGCCGGGGCAGATGATGTCGAGCCGGGGAAACGTGTCCAGGCCCCGGGAGAAGAGCGACGAGAGCTGTGGCCAGGAGCGCACGTCGGTCGGGTGGAAGACGGCTGACGGTTGCTGTCCAGACGAGGAGGAGGAGGAGGCGGGAGAAGAAGATGGTGAGTGCGGATATTCAGCCATGAGCTTCTCTGCTTCTGGGCGCAGGGCCCGGTCGCCGATTATGACTGAACAGCCCCGTGACAGGAGCAGTCGAGCAAATGCGAGATTGATGCCTACATGATATTCTAGTTAGATCATGATTTGTTCGTTGCAATACAGGAACTCGCAGAGGTGCAAGTGCGTCGTCTTACCTGAACCGCCTCCAGTTATGAGTGCATATTTTCCTGCTACCGATAGTGACATATTTGGAAGATATTAATGAAATTGATACTGAGTGAATTGAATAAGGCTGAATCGGCCATGCAAAATTTCGATAGTTCAGATCCTTTGAAACGACCTCTTTGATTGCGATATCTCTTTGCGCCAACCTCAACTAGTATTTGACATTGAATACTGAAAGTGATGGCGTTCAACGACAATATCATGCGGGTTCGGCTAATTTTACTTTACAAAGTCACGAATAATGTCGGTGGTAGCGGTGCGACAGCTATATAACCATGTAAATCGATCCTGTCTGCCTTCATATGCAATCTGGATTGCGCGGATATACTGTTCCATAGAAGCGCCTGCCAAAGTGGACGAACTAAGGTAGAGGGAGTGGGACGGAACATGGGGATGTTGGCGTGTGAGGGGAATCGTTTACCATTTGTACGCATTTATTTCGCTCCTTACAGACACTTTTTAGATATTTTAAATCCAAGCTGTCCGCCAGAAAGAACATCTTGAACTCATACATAATAGACTGGAAGTCATGCAAGATGAGCGATTGTGCAGCGCATTCTCGGCATGTGTACCATTATGATGCATGCATAATGCGCTGACCATGGAATGTATAATCGTTCACCACTAACTTCACAGTGGGTAGGTTCCACTGGGATCATATTGCTTACTCCAAACCCCAACAACTCGGCTCAGCATATTCCGCATCAAAGCCGAACAAGCAATTCAGCGGGTTCATTATTACGCTATGCTGCAGGTACATTTGAACTGGACAGTATATAGATCCGACATCAACAATCGCAAGTTGTTGGCGTTCTTTCGGTCAGGGAGTGTTGGTCTTCAAGGCTACTTTCCTACATTTACGTGAGTGTCTAGGGAGTGGATGCGCTTTTCCAGGAAGGGAAACATCGTCTATTTTTTTTTTTTTTTTTTGTCTAATAAAGAGAATAAGCTAAAACCTGATAAAGGAAGAGAAATCAAACGTCTCCTTTATTCGACTTTGGAGAAAAGAAGCATCCCCTCTTGATATGTGACCTGTGCTTTCATCTCTTTCGCTCGGACCGCCATATCCTCGTGATTACTAAATACCATTTCTGAACTGTCCCATCCGTCCACCTTGTGGAACAGTAATGCCAAACTCGAGTTTCTCCAAGGCGGTAGACCACGGGCGTGGTTGGTCATGATGACCACGAGAAGCAAGGCAAATGTCAGAACCGTAACAGAGATTGGAAGCACAAGCCACGCCCAGCGAATGACAATAAATACTTCGCTCTGCTTGGCCACGCCGCTCGTGGCTGAGCTGTTGACCGAGGTGCGAATCTCCTCGGTCAGGCTGTCGGCAACTTGGCTCACGAGTGTCGATACATCATCAACTTTGCCGAGTTGCATGCCGACGTTGGGTACAAATTTCAACGTTGTATTGACACCACAGCGCGAATCATCCACGACACCCTTGCTATCCATGGCCACATTAAACAAAGAATACAGGTAACTCGCGAGCTGAGCATACTCGCAATAGTTGAATTGGAAAGTCGTGTTGGTTGGCATTAGAACATCGCTCCCGGAGCCCAGATTGAGAGACATTAGAGTTCCATGCGTACTTTCTGCAAACACCTTGTCATTGATGATGAGGGGTGCTTGTGGACCCGTGAGATTGCTTGCTGTAAAGTTCCCATAGTAAGGTGTTTCAAAGGTTTTGGCACATAACTGCATGGTGCACTGCCCAGCTTGCTTGACAGGCGGAGTCGAGCTCGAGGTGAAGTTGTCCCATGAACCCGGATCGCGTGGAAGATAGTCCCTCAAATGCATATCCGAGTCGAACTGTACAAACGCGAATTTGCTAATGACGGCTGGTTGTGACGGTAATTTGATCGGTTCATCTTCTCCAACATATTCGGGAATAGAAGTCCAAACAGTAAAGTGCGCCCCTGTCTTGCTAATACTGCCAACCCCAACCCCATCCCCATCCCCATTATCAAACCCAGCCTTGAACGTTTTGTTGATCGTCTGGAGAGTATAATTACATTTGAGATCATAATCACTCTTCGAAGGGCTGAAGTGACATGTAGATGCAATCGTCGTCCTCAAGTCGATGCAATGGCTACAAACTCCCAATGTAGTTATCGTGGGCCATTCACACCTTTCAACGCTGCATGGGAGAAGCGGCTCCTTTATTGCATTGTAAATTGGCCTAAGCACGGCCGCTTGCAAGTCGTTATTAAGCGGGTTATGGCACTCCTGATAAAAGCTCTCCGAGGATGGATTGTATATCTGACTCGATAGGATTGGAGGGTTGATCTCTGATATTGGCGTCAAGATGCTAGGAAACTGAAAGACGGACTGGATAAAGGGATCGATGAGCAACGAGGCTATGGTTATAATGGAAGCGGATGTTGCTAGGAGGGTTCTAAGATTCTTGCGAAGGGCCAGTTGAAGTGCGCCCCAGGGCCCACGGCTTGCCTCGTCAAATAACTGCAGGTCGTTGAGCTCCTGCGGGCTATTGTGAAAATGCAGCCACTTCAACTGCGACACGATTTCGGCAACGGCGACGAGACAAGCAGATTTCGCCAAGGCGCCGAGGAATGAGACCACCACGTTTGGGGAGAGGTATCTCTGGCCCAACCCCCATTGACTCAGGGGTTTGTTCTGTTCGTGTATCAAGACCCCGACGACAGAGGCGATGCAAGCAATTCCAAGTATCGAAGCTGAGATCTCCCAGGCCCAGTATCGATGAGCCGAAAACGTGCTCTTGCATGCCTCAACCCTTACAGGTGCCGCTTCGGGGGACCGAGGATGGTTCATCGGAGGTTCCACGATGGTATCTGATTGGGAAGCAGAGACTGAAGACAGTGGCTGCGAAGCCATGCTCTCCTGACCTCCTAGTAAACACCTTCTCGAATTATCGTCTTGCTTTGTAAATCCATACTCGGGATTGGTGATCTGGCATTCCAAGCGAAACTCTTCGTTCGATTGAGCAGCCAAAGGAGTCCACAAACTTCCCAATACCGAAGTCGTCGGGAGCGGGTCAGGTGAAGGCTGTAGTGACTTGAAGGTTCTCGGATGGGCACGGGAGGCCTCGTATCCAAATGGCTGTAACTTCAGCTCATCGTTGTCACTTTCTTTTGAGCTATTCATTGATTGGCTCAAGTATTGAGTATAGTCGTTTGACGTCTTTGATGGTTTATCGTCGTCGTGCGTGACAGAATCATTATGGTACGCCATGACAATGGTGAGAGGTAATGGAAGAGAACTTTAACAAGAGCCTGCAATCGGCCCAGTCGGATCTTGAAGTTTTTCCTCAACAGCACAAGCAAGCCTGGGTATATTCACTGTTTATCACCACCATAGGTACCATGGAAGGTAGTTCCTCGCCATGCATCGATTGCAAAAGGCGTCCAAAACGTGCCAAGAAGGTTATTCATTTCAATTAAATACAGATCGGGCCCTTCTGGCTATTTTGACATGCGCAGTGATGCCGACTGGCGTTTCATTAGCCACACGTACACCTATGACTGCATCTTGCCAAAAAGAATTGCAGCAAGAACCATGTCTTGTGCAGCATTTTCAAGTAGCTGAAATTGTAGAATTGGAAAAGGCCGTGGACTCTGGTATCGAACCCAGCCATTGATGTCAGAAGGAACGTTCAGTATTCATTACATTGACCAGCAATACTACCCTGTAAGAGCCTATAAGAAAACGCGGAAGGGCTCCAACTATATATAGCAGCGCTATGGGTTGCACCCAGCTACCGTATTCTAACGAATCACATTAGCTGCTCATGTCACGAAACCTCACCGAAGAAGCGTCTGGTAGTCTTTTGCCATATCGAAGGATCGGAGGACGACGCAACATCACGCTATGGTCCTTCACTGGTCTCTTGACACAAGGAAACTTATGGACGATCAAATAGTTATTCCTGCTTTGAGGAGAAGAGCTATAGGTCAGGTAATCCCACCACTTGTACCGCTGAGGTTTTCATTTACCATGAACGTTGCGTACCTGCGTGACCTCAACTTAACCCTGACTAGGAACCTAACCTACCTAACCTAGGTACTACGTAGGTGACAAACCCCACGCAGGGCCGACGCTTATCTTATCGCGATTAGATTAAAGCTATCCTAGTAACGTTTGTATCCAAGAATTCAGAACAATCATCCATCTCTCACTGCTGCATACAATCATATAGTGAAGCATAGAAATGCGAACAATGCTTCTGTGCACCACGAAATGATGTCTACATTAATCATATTTCTCGTATAGACATCCCCAACTCGATATACAGCATGGCAACGACGTTGAAAGCGGCTGCGTCGACCGCAGCTACCGTGGTGGCGGCGACAACGGCAACCTCATCATCGACCACCTCTTCAGCCAAGTTCATCCCGCGCCAGACTTTCGACGTCTCTTCGTCCATTGTGCGGTCCTACTTCTTGGGTCACCACCGCGGCGCCTTGTCTGCCATGCAGCGCATCCTGTCCAACATTTCCCTCATTGTCGAATGCCGCGACAGTCGCGTCCCGTTGACCTCGACGAACCCGCTGCTCGAATCCTCCCTCGCCGGCCGCGATCGCATCATTGTCTACACAAAGTCGGATCTCGCCTTTGACGGGGAACAGAGCCGCTTCAAGGAGAAGCAGCAATTGCTACTGAATAAATGGCACATGGCGCGTCAAGGGAAAGGCAGCTTTCCAGCAGACGGTAAGCAGACGGCCACGCCTGGCGGGCTGGGCAATAATACCGATGTCGTCTTCACCGACGAGGGCAAGGCCAAGTCCATTGGCAAGCTCCTAGAGCTGATCAAGCAGCGCGCCGAGCACTTGGACTCGCTGACGGGTATGCGCGCCCTCGTCGTCGGCATGCCCAACGCCGGCAAGAGCACGCTGCTCAACGCCATGCGCCGCGTCGGCATGCACCTGGGCAAGGCCGCCAAGACGGGCGGACAGCCAGGCGTGACGCGCAAGCTGGGAACCCCCGTCCGCATCATTGCCGAGGACGAGAAGCGCGGCATTGAGCAAGGCGTCTACGTCGTCGACACCCCGGGCGTCTTTATCCCCTACGTCGGCGACGTGGGCGCCATGCTCAAGCTCTCCCTCGTCGGCTGCGTCAAGGACGGCGTCGTCCCCGTCGAGACCCTGGCCGATTACCTGCTCTACCTCGTCAACCAGCGCGATCCGCGACTCTATGAAGAGTTTTCCGAACCCACAAACGACGTCAACGAGTGGCTCGACCGCATCGCCCTGCGCAACGGCAAGTTGCTCAAGGGCGGCGAGCCCGCCCGTGAGCAAGCCGCCACCTTTGTCGTACAGCAGTGGCGCAAGGGTCTCCTCGGCCGCTTTACCCTCGATGAGGTCAATGAGGAAACCCTGCGGGTGTGGTCCAGAAAGGGACTTCCCGGTGGCGAGGACGAGCCCCTCTCCATGAACCAGGCCCGCAAGAGGGAGAAGGAAGCCAGGAAGCAGCGGAGTCTTGCCAAGCGGGCTGCGGCCGCGGATAGCGGTTGAAATTTGTAATGCGACGAAGCATTCACAACAGCGTCCGTACCATTTTGAGCAGTCCGCGAGTTCGACGGCGGAGGTTGCTGCTGTCACGCCGTCACTCATCATCTATGATGGTGTGTTCGTTGGATCTAATGACTCGAAAAGCCCTCGACCACTTGGTGGCTCACACTTGCATAACACGAACCGAAATAGGCGAGCCTAGGACATCATCATAGGTCTGGTCTGTCATAAGGATGATCTTCATAGTCCTGGCAGGTCAATTCAACCCAAAACGCCAGGCCGATGGTCGCCCCAGTGGATGTTTGGACCTCTATATTAACAAGGTATTGATTCTCTGGAGCAATCGCCCTCGTCCAAGCCATAACAGAAGGGGCACTGGCATCTTTGTCCCAAAATACAAAGCGATTACAAATGTATCCCAACTCCAAAGTCACCTGTATATACATTCAACTAAGGATTCAACACCAGATCCCCCTGCCGGAATATGTATGTTAGCATGAAATAGAAAAGTTAAAACACTCCGCATGTTAAATCTAGAGTATAAGCCATGCGGAGACGATAAAGGCGAATAATGGCGATCTTTGCAGTCTCCTTCCCATCTTGATAATAATTTTATTATTCATATATTGACATTAAATATTCGTGTTTCTCCTCTCTAGACTCCTCCGGGTGAAAAGAGTAAACGCCGCGCCGTGCGCGTAAGCAGGGGTATTCTCGTCTTTTTGTGCACACCTTTCCATGATAAAAACGCTAAGAAATGCGGCTAGGTACCGCCGAATGGTAATATGAATAGCTTCCAATATGCAAAATTAAAGTCAATTTTGTGATGCGTCGCTCGCAAGCACAAGACCCATCCACGAAAAACAGAATAATCAATCAAGGCGGCAACGCTTCCCATGAAATAGCGTGTGACGTATCCAAAATCAGTTAACCGCTCCCAAACGGTTGGTGTAGAAAATATGTGGTAGAAACATCAGGCCAAGGCTCGTGTACATAACTGGGCATGCACTAATCGTCCAATCTGAACATCTTGCGCAACGCACCAAATTTCTTCTTCTTCTTGGGGGAGGAGTCAGGACCCTCAATGATAGCCTCGGAACCGAGATTATGACCATTGGGCTGCTGTGCAGGCATCATACCAAGACTGGTGCTCCGGCGACCCTGAAAGTCTGGCCTCTCAACTTTTGCTCCATTTACCCGCCCACCGGCAGTACTGGGTCTCACATCGTCCGTTGGTTCGGGGAGCGGCCAACTATCGCCTCTTGTGAGAGCATTCTTCTTCTGCAACTTCGGGCTGTGGGGTCTCTGGTCGCTGCGGAGATTCCGAAGCTCGTCCGTGTTGCGCTCGAGTTTGGTATCCCTTCTGGCTGCGCTCTCCGTCAGCTCAGGCCTTGAGATTTTGCCGGCATTATCTGCCTTCTTGTTTCTTCGGAGAATGCTGCTCATGAACGAAGACCTGCGCTCACGTGTAACGACGGGCGCTGTGACCGACGTTGCAAGAGTTCCAGGTCCAGATCGCTGACGATTCAGAGTCGTGGTGCCAATTCCAGAGTTGGTACGTTGGCTGATGTCTGGTCGGAAGGCAGGTGCTGCATTTCCAGGGCTTCTCAGTGGACTCGGGAATTGGGTCGATGGATCATCATCATCAGAATCGGGGAGATCAGGGGAGGCCTCTTCCTCCTCGGGTACAGGGGCCGCAACTTTGATATTTGCTGGCGCAGTAGCCGAGGCCCTCAATGTGCCCTTGGACATGGGACGTGACGATGACCCAGGTCTGGCGTCTTCTTCATCGCTCGAATCGTCAAATCGACTTCGAAATCTTGAAGCAGGCTCGTCCTCGTCGCTAGAATCGCCAAAGCGACTGGTGCCCGCTTTTGTCTTCTTGCCAGCGGCTTTACCAGAAGCACGTCCGAATGATGGGAACTGCAAGGATGCACGCTTCGAGTCTTTGCTTGAATCGCTACCTGAACGTAGACTGCGGCGCATGCCCATGGTCGTTGGTGGGCCAGCTACAGACGAGCGACGGAAGGTCGAGCCCGAAGGTGACAGAGATCTAAGGCTGAATCTACTCGAACCCTTGACAGCCTCCGGCGGTGAACGGGGCCTCGCTGGAACCATGTCCTGCCTCTCCTGCCTCAATGTTCGGCGGAAAGCCATGGAATCTGATGGTGCTGCCCGAGTTCGTTTGAAGCTGCTATCGCTGGCATCAGAGCCCCGACGTTGCGGTGCAGGTTTACTAGTTTTCGAAAACGCAGTGGCAGCAGAAGCCGCAACCGCAACTGACGCAGCCTTGTTGTGTCGGACGGCTTGATCATCTTGGCCGCCGGCTGTGCGAGGTCTCGTAATTCGTGGCGAAGCAACGCGTTCTGGGGGTGCCGATGCGCGGTGCGAGGCGTTTCCGTCGGTAAATGGATCAGATCTCATGGATTTGCGCATGTGCACTTCTCCCGGGTCTCTCTTTGTGAGCGTGCCTGTTCTCGCAGGTTGCGGTTGTTGTCCCCGCATCGACATCCGCATATGTCCAGACTGCCGTACAGGACTCAGAGGCTCGTGATTAGCCTTTGATCCGGGCTGGATCATGTAAGTCCGCTCAGCATCAACTGGTCTCATCTGTTTCTGTTTTGCCTTCTCTGGTGGAGTCGTTTGGGCATGGGCTGCTTGAGCTACAGCTGTCGCCTGTCTCTGCCCAGCCGTTTTCTTCGTCCTGTTACTTAATTTACGGGTTGGGGTCTGCATCTCTTCGTGGTCGCCATCCGCTCCTGCATCCTCCATAGCTTCCAACTCCAGCTGTCGTCTCTTCTCGGCAGTTAAACTGCGCCAGAATGATTTCGCATGCTCCCAGTCATTTCCTGGTGCTTCTCTACTGGCGGCAGGCGCGAAAACAGTATTGTTCCGATTTGTTGGTTCCATCTCCTCGTATTTGGTATTTCCAGCCGCAGTGGTCTCAGGTGCGTGGCTAGAAATTGACGACTTCGTGACCGGGCTTTCAACCACTGCATCCATTGACTGGAATCCATCACCGTCGACATCTGAGATATCCTCGTAGGCATCGCTGTAAATGGAAGCATTCGAGTCATCGTCATCTGTCGCAGCCTCGGGTTGCGCGGCCTGAGGCGTGGTAGCCAGAGTCGTCTGTGGCAGGACTTGAGTCTGAGAAGGTATTACAACAGCTTCTGGTTCTTTCATTGCGTCTGCGGTTGATGAGGGAAATGAAGTCGTCTGCTGTGGAGCTGGGCTCTCATCCGAGTTGTCATCTGGGAACATTCCGGGAATATCGAAATACTGTTGCGTCGTTTGCTTGACTTCAGTGAGGCCTGGGCTGGGCTGGGTGATGCTAATGCCGGGCACTGTCTCAGATCGCTCCTCAAATCTTGGCTGTGAAGGTAGCGTAGACGCAGGAACTGCTTCAGCTAGAGGTTGCTCTGGCTGCACCGGTATCTTCTCTTCTAATATTGTGGAGTTGATCTGGGAGTTGGGCTGAGACTCCAACACTGTAGCAGCTGTAGTCTGACTAGCTTGCAGTCCGCCGTCGCTGTCATCACCCGCACTGTTGAAAGAATCATGTTCGTCATCTGAGCTATTCAAACTGTCAGACAAATCATCCCTGCCGTCAACAGATGTGACGACAGGAGGTAGCGGTTCACGGAACCTTGAGATATTAGCCTCATTCCGTGCTGCGTTATCTTGGGCCTGCGAAAGTGCTGTGCCAATGGCGTAATCGCTCGATAAACCGGTGTCCATGGAGCTCTCCGTCGCCATTTGCGGGCTGTAGGTTCTTGCCACAGTTGTAGCTGGGACATCCTGGGGGCGAATGAGCGGGCGTTCTTGTTCTTCTGTGTCGCGAACCTTCTTCTCACGAACGCTTCCAAAGCTGGGTAGAGCGGGCCGCGGCTTCATGACCTCATCTTCTTCGAGATCGAGCGATGTATCCTTCTTCCTATTCCGACCGATCCCGCTATACCAAGGTCGCCGAGTCGTTTGTGGGCTTGGCATAATTGGTGAATCTGTATCGGCGACGGGACCGTGAGACTCGCCAACAATGACAGGGCTTCTATCATCAAAGCTGACCCTGGCCGACTTTTTACGTGGTAGAGATGCATCTCGATCGGGTGAAGAAAAACGAGCTCTTGCGGCGTCAGAAGTACTAGTATCTGATGGCGATGCATCTCGTGGCGACGGGCTATGCTTGAGTGCCGATTTAATTGGTGATGCTGATCTTCCTGGTGGCGTATGTCTGACAACCAAGTTATCTGATGGTGATGACGCGAAACGGGCCTGGCGAGCAGGACTCTGCGAAAGTGATCGTTGTGGGACATTCGCGGACTGTGCCACGCTCACAGCCAGGTGCCTTGGAATTTGTTCCTGCTCCCTTGACTCCAGTGTACTAGCTAGACTCTCGGGATTTCCGTCAGATCCTTCAAATGTCGAGTAGTCGGCAAGCTCGGATTCTGCTGCCAATGTGGTTTGTTGTTCACCGGCAGGCTCGTAAAGTGTTTGGCGGGTCGGTACGCTATCGAGAGCACCATAGATATCACGAGAAGGGATGTGAATATCTTCCGCGCCGGATTCATCCTCAGACTCCTCTCTGACCATAGAAGGTTTCCTACCCATCTGTGCAACGGGCCGAGGGCTCAAGAGGCGTTGCGGTTCCTGGGGAAGCGGTGACGTGCCCGATTTTCTTGGCTCGTACTGTTCTGAGGTTGATACGTGACCCTTATTGTATCCATCAATCGGTACCCCAGCGACGGATTCTACCTCGGTATTCTGTAATGTCCGTGGTTCATCTTTTATAGCACGGGAAGTCTGTGTTGATGATGGTTCGTGACTTCGGAGTTCTCGAGTGTTTCCATTGGTCTCCACAAGACTCCCTCTTGTTCTGCCCACTGTGCCCTTTGCTAGATGACTTCCAGATCTGGACACACCAGATTGACTTTTCTTACTCTTTGGTTGCTTTTCTGAAGCTGCTTGCACCTGGTAGGCAATTGCGTCCAAGTCTGCCTTTGGAACCATTCTTCTTGAGTTTGGGTCGTAGACGAGTGTTTGATCTGGTTTGGTAGTAACAGTACTGGAAGCAACTGAGGATCGCTTGGATTTCTTCGATGTTTGTCGCGGCGACTCGGTCCACTCATCATTTTGATCCACGACTGGCGAAGCTGGCGGCGACTGCGCCCGAGAGCGACCTGGATAGGAAAAGTTGACGGATGAGCTTCGACTATCCGGTCGTTGCGGAACCGAGGTTAGGTGCTCTGGTATTGGTTTCGTCATGGGCGCATCTGATGTTCGCAGATTGCTAATATCTCCTTGTGGTTGCGTATACCAAGATGGCAGTCCAGTTTCCATCTTCTGAGAGGCAGTCTTGAAATTCTGCATGCCCACGCCAGCTGAACTCGTACTCCTTGACACCTTGTGACTGGATGGAATGGCTGGTACTGGCGGGTGATCCGGTTCGAGCGGCTTTCGATCTCCATGCGGCGAAGGACTCCGAAAGGTGCGTTCCGACATGCTACTTGAACTGCCTTTCCTCTCCAAGCGCGGTTGCTGTGAGCTTCTCCTGGCGGCAGCTGAAGCTGCGCTACCGACTGACGACACAGAGGGACTGCGGCGCATCGTCCGTTTCGTCTGGACGTCGGCGACATTGGTCGGAGTCTGCGGACGGGCACGAAGCGCCGCCGCGGCAGCGGCGGACGACAAGGCCCGATTCGGGTTTTGCGTGCCTGATGCCATAAAGGCGGCGGCGGCGGCAGTCGAGGCGTTGGGGTTTGTGATACTCCTTGTGACCTGCTGTACAACAAGAGAAGAGTCAACAACAAGATCCCAAACTTCGAAATAGGTTTCCCAAGAGAAGTAAAACCAGAATCCGGGCCAAGCGCAGATCAAAATACAAGTCACGTCATCATAGCAAGGCGAATGTGCCGCTTGGCCTGAGATAGCTTCACCAGCTAAGATGATCTGGCTCTAGCTCGGCCTACGGCTGGCGTAGTTCATCCGTTGGAGCAATGAGCAAATCTGCGGAAGCGCGCAGGCACTAACCAGAGACACGCTGTAATCGGCAGACAAATATCCCAATGAGGACAAAGAACAAGCAATAGCTGGCGCGAAACCGAGGGAACGGGCAAGACAGGTTGGGCACACGTACCGGAATTGGCTGCTGCCGGCTGCGTCTTCTCGAGCTCCCAAACATGCCGGCGTTTGCGATGATAGGACCCAACGCCTGTCCTCTTTCTTGCTAGTTATGAGACTTTTGCGAGCTTTTCCGGCTTGAGCCGGTGCGAATAACTATGAAATGCTCATTCGCGACGTTTGAAAATCATTGCGATTTAATTGTCCTATGGGCGCAATCGGTCGATATGTTTGATGATGTAAGAAGGGTAAGCGTTAGAATAGCGCCCCTGCGGCAGCTGAAGTCTAGAGCCGGCAAGAGAGACAAACAAGAGCTGGTGTCGATTTGTTGTTTAACTGCCGAGACGATCGCCGGATTCCTAAGAAGCCCGAGAGGGAAAAACAAAAATGTATTTTGTGTGAATGACGCTCTGGTCGCTCTGAACAGACGAAGGAATGTAAGGTGTAATCTTCTCTTACCAGACCCTGTCGCCCAAGCCACGCTCAATCAATCAATCTCGCCGAAGCTGTGCATCGGCATGACAATGACAGGCTGCATTCAGTAAAGCGGGTGGGGGCATATTGCTGCAAGCTGTGAGCTTCAACTCCAGCGCTCATTCACCCAGAGTCCCACCCAAGCCACCCTCAAGGGGCCCCCTGTGGGATGAGGATCTTGTGGGACTCGGGCATCTCGCACAACGGAGCCAGCAGGCCAGGCACGCCAGGTAAAGCAACTGGCGGGCCCCGCTTTGAACCCGGGGTGCGCGTGCTGGAACCGTACCCCATTACTCAGCCAGTAACGAAGCCACAATTACATCATTGATTGTGGCTCACCACTAGACATTCTACGAAAGTACGCGCCAACGCGGCGCCTAGCCAGCCTCACTCAATTCTAAATTCAATTGTCACTTTCAGAGTAGCAGGGAGTCGAACAATATAATCATAAAAATTATAGCGACTTTGAACACGTGGAAATTGTTGATTATTCACACGAATGTATGTCTGTTTTTGGGACGACAATGCATTCTTGCACTATGAATAGATATATGGTTGTGGATTCGACCAAATGTGGAAGGAAGTAAACCTCTCAGGTACCGAGTCTAAATGCCAATTCATGCCAAAGAAACATCGCAGCCGAAAAAATCAAACTTATGGGACACGACCTGTTGGCCTGTATCTGGACTCGCAACCTAATTTGGATGTTCTCCCCAGAACTGAAATGTCTGGCGGTCCGCGAATATTTAGTGCGTATGGAGAGACACTGATGAGATCCAGTGGAAATCCCGGAGACGTGCGCGGAGCCGGAGGCTACCGTCACAGATCCGAAGATGCGTCCCGCCGATAAGCCATTCGGGTGTCCCACTCCAAGTCGGGTATGAATATGCAGCCGAAATCAATTCAAATAGTGGCCTGTCTATGAATTTATGATGAGATTGTCTCAGTAGTTGCTCTGTGAAGAAGATTTCAGTCAAACAGATCGGGTCTGCTGCTTAATCCAGTTTCGAGATTCGATTAGCCGCCTTTTCTTCAATACATCTATCTATACTCCTAGACTTTCGCTCAATGTTAACACCATGACACTAGATATCAGGGAAATCAACCTTGTGGAGGCTTCCATTGAAGAGCTGCAAAAGGCGCTCGACTCGGGGCATGTAACCAGTGTTGAGCTGGTAGCACGCTACCTCCGACGAATCAGCACATACGACTGTCAGAACCTTGCCCTCAATGCCATCCCCGTGCTGAATAATTCCGTGTTCGCCGAGGCTGCTGCTTCAGATGATAGGCGAGCCGCTGGCAAGAAAGTGTTGCCTCTCGACGGGATTCCATACACGATTAAAGATAGCTTCAAAGCCAAGGGCATGACTGCTGCTGCAGGCTCGCCGGCATTCAAGGATCTGGTCAGCAATGAGGACGCAGCAATAGTCGCGTCCATTCGTGCCAGCGGCGGCGTCCTTCTCGGACGAACCAACATGCCTGCCATGGCCTGCGGAGGCATGCAGAGAGGCATTTATGGCCGTGCTGAGAATCCATACAACCCAGAATATCTGGCAGCAGCCTTTGCATCCGGGTCTTCCAATGGTTCGGCGGCCTCTACGGCAGCAAGCTTTGCCGCCTTTGGCCTTGGTGGCGAGACCGTGTCTTCTGGCAGATCACCGGCCTCGAACAATGCTCTTGTCGCTTATACCCCGTCGAGAGGTTGGTTGTCTGGCCGGGGCAGCTGGCCTTTATACCCGACTTGCGACGTCCCGGTTCCGCACACCAGAAGTATTCGCGATCTCCTCTGTTTGTTGGACGTGATTGCGGTGGAAGATCCAATCAAAGAAGGCGACTTTTGGCGCGAGCAGACTTTCGTAAAGCTCCCTGATCCGTGGCAGGATCGACCTCTCGAGTCGTTCAAAGAAATATCTGCATCTAAGTCACTGTCTGGCTTGCGCATTGCCGTGCCTCGGATGTATGTCGGCGGCCCAACTCCACCGGGCGCTACTACAGTGCATACAAACCCAACAGTCATTGAGTTATTCGAAAGAGCACAGAAGGATATTGAAGCCCTTGGCGCAGAAATTGTCTCGACGCCAGACTTTCCAGCAGTCACAGCCTACGAAAACGATGATCTTCTGCCCGCCGGCTGTCCTCGGCGGCCGGCCAATTGGGGAGCCATGGAACGAGGTCCTCTGATTGCGCATGCGTGGAATGATTTTATCAAGAATTTCCATGACGAGACGCTGCCGGATCTCTTTGCCGTAGATACGTCTCAGATATACCCCGATTGGCTTCGAACAGAGCCCGAGCTAAGGCATTTTGAAACGGCCAATGGAATCATGTATCATACACTGAAAGAGTCATTGCACAGAGGAAGCCATCGCCATTCTCCAGGTTATTCTACAGTAGACGAACTCGAGGAAGCGCTTCTTGCTCTGGAAGGCATGCGTCGACACCTTTTAGACGACTGGTTGACTGACCTTGGCTGCGACTGCGTCCTGTTTCCGGCGGTTGGAGACGTTGGCCGCGCAGACTCGGATTCAAACTTTGAAAGTGCTGCCCACACGTGGCGCAATGGCGTACGCTACAGTAATGGCAATAGAGCTATTCGGCATCTAGGCATACCGACAGTATCAGTTCCCATGGGGGTTATGTCTGATACGCATGTACCGGTCAACTTGACATTCGCTGGGCGGGCGGGTAGCGATGTGCAATTGCTAAAGTGGGCGAATGCATTCGAGTTCAAGACACACCATCGAGTCGCACCTCCGCATACGCCAGCGCTCGAGTCTGACCGCATTGTAATTCCCAAGGGTCCGAATCACTCTTTCTACGAGCCACGCCCAGAACTGACCGTTGAGAAAGCCAAGATAACCGACCAAAGTGACTCGGCGCTTTGCTTTACTCTGTGTGGCTCTGTTGCTGTGGAACCTTCCACAACAACATGCCCAGTGGTGGATATCACTATCAACGCCCTACCTGTCCCACTTGGCATGATTGAGACAGATTCGAGCCCGCAGCTTATAGCTGGCAAAAAGGTTTTTGGATTCCGCGTAAGTCAGGTTGTGAACATGGCTACTACCAAGGCTGGGCTGGTGAAGACATGGGCTCCCACTGCCCGTGACAAGACAATGGTGGTGATTTTGGCAAGAAACTCTCCGAGCAGTCGACCTACTGGTTGGCTTGGGTTGTTGTAGAACCCAGCTTCCTTGGTTGAAACCACAGACATAAAGAGCATTGGTTGCAGCCCTCTTTTTTGGCATAAAATGTGGGTTTTACTATCTCGAACCTATCTTATCGTGCTTGCATTTGTCACAGACTCGCGTTAAATTTTCGAATCATTGATTCATGAGTAGACCAATGAATATGGGTTTGCAATATAGAGCTATGGGATGCGAGGAATTGCGATCTTTGAGACCATCAAGTCTCGAGCGAACCATGACTATATATTCGCGCCATTGTATTGTTTGTCTGAACATTGCTCGTCCGTTTGTATACGCACGCCTCTTTCACCAAACATTCCATCTACAGCCTGACTTAGCACGGCCATGTCAAGTGGATGGCATGAACACTGCGAACAATATTGTCGAGCACCAGAAGGCAGTTCATCACTTCTGTGTTATCCATTTTGATTGGTCGATCTTCAGCAATGCGGCAAATGCCGGACCAGTCATAAGCGATAGCACGAGCGTGCTCAGCTGGGCACGAGGCTGCGGTAAAGTTGTTTTTGATTGCACTCGACACAACCACTTTCACGAAGTGAATGCATGACAAGTAAACCGATAGATGTGAAGCGTCAACACACTATCGCGTCTTCTAATTTGGCACTGTCAGTCGTTGGGGCAGGCAGTCGCGTGAGTCTGGTACCTACTACCGACACTGCGCCGCACTCGCCCAGACTCAAAGAATGAACCGTCTGACAGCAGACGTATCAGACTCCACTTGACATTTCTTCCACCTCCTCAGGTGACGCGAGTTTGGATTTACCGGACTATAACTTGGTCGTCGAACAAGCTTCCCTAGCGAAGACTTGGAGATATCTTGACAACATTTTCGAACCACCAGTCTGTGAAAGCTCCTTGTCAAAATAGCCGACTCTCCAAATTCTCAAGTACTAGAGAAATCACTACACATTTTCAGCATGTTTCCACCGAGTACGTCACTGTGGCAGGCACAAACTGCACAGATCATGGCTGGAGACCATGCGGACGGCAATTCTCACCACGTTGGTTCACGACCGATCCTAGAGACACCGACATTGACAACGACACAAAGGCTTCCCGAAAAAGGGAATACATCTCGATCAGAAAAGCGTAAGAACGTGAGTTCTAACGTTGAGATGGAACACCGCGGCTCCAGTGAGGGTGGCATGACTGGTCAGGAAAAGCTGCGTCCAATACAAAATGGATCTTTCTTTGGCGCCGAAGCTTTCTCATCCGTCGTGGGCCGCACAAAATTCCCATCAAAAGGCCCTTCATACCCGCCACGCCAAAACTACCCGCCTCTCAATCCTGCGGATCAGAACCCGCCTTGCAATACCCTCTATGTGGGCAACTTGCCCATTGATACGTCTGAGGAAGAGCTGAAGGCCATGTTCTCCAAGCAGCGTGGCTATAAGCGACTGTGCTTTCGAACCAAGCAGAACGGCCCGATGTGCTTTGTTGAATTCGAGGATATCTTCTTCGCAACTAAGGCACTCCACGAGCTCTATGGTCAACTTTTGCACAATAGCGTTAAGGGAGGCATTCGTTTGAGCTTCTCCAAGAACCCACTTGGCGTCCGTTCAGGGCCAGGTCAACGAATTACCACTCCCAAGGACGGATTAAGCAAGCTGATATCGAGCGCTAGTGGGCGCGTCATGACAGTCGATGAGGGTGACATATCTCGGAACAAGCCCATGAAACCAAGATGTGACTCTAACGACTCTGGGTTTGAATCTTTGCCTCCCCAACAAGGGTTACCAAATGCACTGCATGCTAATGAAGGAATTCCGGCACCTACATCCGACTTGCCAACTTCAAGTACATCTGCCACTGAGAGCAATGTAGGGACTGTGCCTTCAGTGGGCACGACCATGCTTTCAGACATAGTCCAAGAGTCTATCGCACATATTTGCGAGGACTTATACCATAAGCTAGAGCCTGAAATCTGTCCAACAAGTTTCGGAGCAATGATCGGCAATTTCGGAGAGCTAATCAAAGCCTTCGCTATCCAACTTGGCCTCGATCAATCACATCATATGGGACCTAGTATCATGTACTTTGTGTACAAGCACCATAAGTGAGTCATCCATGCTGTAGTTTCCTCTAGTTAAACAGTTGCGCTGATGCCCTCCGTTAGCGAGATTTGTGCTCTGCTGAAGGGAAAATTCATGGGTGGAGACGAGAACGGCCCAGAATCACCACAAGGCAGACGTGGGAACATGTCCCTCGCAGAGAAAATGGAAATGTGGCATCAAGAGTTCTCTCAAGAGCACTCTGTTTTTCGAGAAGATGCTCCCTCGAAGTTTGAGGGAGTTGATGACTTGGAAGATGACGACCCGGTATCGAATTCGGAGCTTTCATTGTACAGCAAAATCATCTTGAAGAGTTCTGCATACAGATGGCTTGTGTCGACTCTCCAAACCCAGGCTTCATTGTGCTACGGGGATGGTCATTCCACAATGGCAGGCGATGAGATACGGCAAATGGTCCTCAAGCAGCTTCAGACCGGCACTATCAGTAAGAAACAGCCTCCTCGGACATTTGCGACTTGTTTCGTGCTCCCTGGATACTGGAACACTCTAAGATCAAGGTTGAACTTTTATGATGCCAATGGTCAGACCATCAGACTGCAAAACATTGTCGTCCTGAGCGTTTCGTCAGATACAGATGCTCAAATAGCAACTGCGGGACATTACATGCGTCAGATGTGGCAAGATGCTGGAACTCTGCTATTGCAAGGCTTCCAAGACTTGGTAGACGGAAGGATTGGGGAATGTATTGAAGGTAAGATCTGAAAGACAGCTCCTGCTCCACTCAAACGGCACTTCACATGCTCAAGGCAATCTAGTTCAAGTACATGACACCGCATACATCAAGATACAAATCATTGGATCTGATGTTAATGTCGTTTGCCATGGTCCAGCGTATTTTGCAGCGCAATGCGCTGCACAACTGTGCTGGATTGATTGTGCTATTCAACCTAATCGCCCTCTCCCAGTTGTCCGTACTCCCTGTCTAACACAAATTGGGGCGGCCAAGTTTCTCATCTCCTCGCTTGACGAAACCACAAAAAGACACAAGGTTCTTGCTCATATAGAACGAACAAATACGTGTTGGCAGCGGTTTGACCCGCTAGTCTGCGTTTGGGGGTTTCCTATAGCTCGGCGTCCAGAAGGCTTCTCGGGAGTCGAATTACCGCTTAGCCCTGCCAACAATTCACTGTTCCTGTCGCCAGATCTATCCCTCGAATGGCCTGTCAAAAGATTGGTCCTCAATCAATGGGCTGCTACATTATGCTGCGTTGGAAGAATCAACTCTAGCTGGCTCTGGCATCTTGAGCGTACCTGTACTTGCTCCGCCGAGTGGATGGAGAACTACAGCGGTGATCTGCACAGACTCACCATTGACGACATTGCTCGTGATCAACATATTCTAGGTTACTGCAATGAGACCAGCGGACTTCTCAACAATAGGCAGGACGAAACTGCCAGAGGCCAAGAATCAAATTCAAACAAAGAATCCATTGAAACGGTGATCAATACTCCATTGATGAAATCCCTGGATTGCAATTCTTTTACAACGCATGATGCTCAGTCTGACTCAGTTGACACTGATCTTTTGTCCATATCAAGTTTTTCGTGCGACATAGACGACGACGCTCTACAATTGGACAAATGTGCAACCCCCATTATCGATATCGTTGCTCTTCAGCTTGTCTCCAAAATTGCTTGCCGACAGGCTCCTACGTTGGAAAAACCACTATGCGATCAGGAATCTATGAGCAACGCTCAAGGCACTGCGAGCATCTCGACTCAGGGTATACAACGCGGAAGCCCAAACTCGGCTCCGAACCCAGGAAAAAGAAAAGCAAGTGACCAAGACGAAGGGGATGATGGAGAAGAACCGTCGCAGAATCGTCGGCCTGAGAAGCGCTCGGCTAGAGGGGAAGGTTCGTCAAGACAACAAACATTTGCCTGTCCATTCTGGAAGCGCGACCCTATTAAGCATCGGACTTGCTTTCACGCAAAATTACTCACTAGTTCGCGTGTCAAACAACATCTAAGTCGCAGTCACACACCTCGGTTCTACTGTCAACTTTGTTTTGCCGTTTTCAAGGAGGAGCAAGCACAAGAACAACACGTTATTCAGCGCTCCTGCATCAGGGTGCCAGGCATGCAACTTGACGGCATCTCGCCCGACCAGCAGTTACAGCTATCCAGAAAGCCTAAACTGACGTTGACAGAAGAGGAAAGGTGGTACCGGATCTGGGACATAGTCCTACCCCATGATCCACGCCCCAAATCACCCTACATTGACAGCCAACTTTCCGACTGCTGTGCGCGCTTCCGTGAACACTGGCAAAACCTTGGACCAGAGCTGCTGTTGAGGGAGATTCAGTCTAGCGGAGTTCTAGCATCTGCTGCCATGGATGAAGCCACCACAGCTCGGTTGCTGAGAAGGATTCTGGCAAGAGGACTTGATATGATTTGGGAATCTTGGGCGCCGCCCTCCAGCTCTATAATTCAGCAAAATCTGCTGCAGCAGCTTCCTGCCACACCTGCATATACTCAAGAGCATAACTCGCTCGGTCCAGTGAGCAGTACAACCTCAACTAGCTCCATCGTGGACGTGGCGCCCGAGATACATGGAAATTTACACATCACTCCATGGGTGGGCACACACCATCAAAGAGTCCCTGAAACCCCAGATTTGAGCACGACGGGTACATATACAGTGTCTCAAATGGTGTTCTCCAATCCCAGTGCCTCTGAAATGGTACAAAGGCTTGAACAAACGATAGAATCTACCAACATGCTTGACTTTGATGACGCGGACATCTTAGACAGCAGTCATGATTTTGGAGCAGACATAGGAGACATTGGTAGCTGGGTCGATCTGTAACTCAAGTAGAACATCAATGATCGGATTGAATTGGTTATGATGATGATGATGGAAGACTCCAAGACCATGTTCGCAAGAATTGATACCAATCGATGAAAAGTGACTATTAAATTGTCATCTTGACGGATTCAATCATTGCTAGTGCCAAAATGGGAAGGCTCTTGACCCTCAACGAAAGCAATCAGCTCATTCGTTCCATCCATCAGGTGCGCAACATCGCCATGTCCCATGTCAATACTAGGCTCTGCACCAAGGATCTCTACAGAGCTTTGTGCTGAATTTTGATCATGGCTACTTCCTGTAACCATGTTTATAATCATGTTTTCGTAATCATAAAGGCCGAGGCCGTCCTTGAGCATTTGCCGGATGGCCACATTGCCTTCCGACGGGAGCGGTCGTGGGTTGGATTGCTCCGCGCTGCCCGACAGTAGATGGTCCAGACTCTCCTTGAGCTCTTCAAAGGCATCGCGATATCTCGTCGCTGTTGGTAGTCTCTCGACTATAATGTAAAGAATGACGTTGCAGGCGTTCAGAGCATTGGACACGCGATGTGGTGCAAGACTGTCTCGCTGGATCCACGTTGTGTAAATGAGAGTCAGGCCTTGAGTTCAAGTCTGTCAGCCACTTCTTCATCCCACAAAGTCGACAAGTTTTCGGTCTACAGCGCCACTTACCGGCCAGAAAAACTGTTTGGAGGGCCCAGAGTGAGTACCCTACAACCGAGTTTCGATGTAGCTTCTTGAAAGTATCACACACGCCCACACACGCTTCAGCGCATTCCTTGACATATCTTGGGCTTTTGGACATGATCATTGGCAGATAGAGCTGTCGCTGACAATTGTAGTAGAAATGCAACTATAAATGGGGACGACCACGGATTAGTCTCGTCGTCTTGCTGATGAAGAAGAGGTCAAGAGCCATACGTAATAATCATATCCATCGTAGGGACGACCGCCAAAAGCTGGAGCGATATCACACGGTGGTGGAATCGACTCTTTCCAATCCGAAAGACGTTTTTGGAACCAGGATATGGTCGCCTCGGGGACTTGACTGGGATCTCGGTCCAACGAGTACAGTGTGCCAGTGATCCAAGATTCAAGTTGTCGAATTCTGATTGTATGTCGAAAACAGGCCATCGTGGTGGGCCCTTCGTGGTCAGAAGTTGTCAAATCCAGTGACTCTTCGTTGACGTCCAATGGGAGCTGCAAAGTTAGAAACGGGTTGCGCCTAAAACTTTTGTAACCAGGTACACATGAGGCTTACCTCTGCATCTATGTCCCGATCCGCAAGCGCAAATGGCCGACCGAGTGCTACCGAGGTTTGTCGATCAAGCACATATGCTGACCAAAAGACTCTGCGAGCGAGTTCAGTCTCGAGGGTCCTGGCTTCATTTGGCCGCGAACGTCTATGTAGGCCGAGTTCGATGCATGTCCGTATAGCCAATCCAACAAAGTTCCTGCGTCGGGTTTTCGATGATTAGACTTTTTCAGCTCTTGCAAAGAGGTTGGCTCATCTTACCAAGCGCCAGGTGCTTTGGGAGCTCTCAGTGAATAGATGCCAAGTAATAGTAATACCTGTACGGCGACAATATCTCGCCTCGCCACAATATAGTCTAAAGCTTGTGTAGCAGCATATAATGTCGCTCGGGGACAAAGGCCAACTTCTCCCCCGTCGTCTCAAGGTATCGTGCCCCATTGGCGTAGATCAGGTGCAGGATCATTTTGTCTCTAAAGTCGACCAGCTCGTCCTTGTGGCAGTGCAGTTCAGCGATGTGAGGCGTGTGCAGAAGAGGCCAGCGAGTGGAAATGTGTTGGAGATAGCCCAGGTACATTCGATCAGCGAGGTCTTGTTCCACATCTACCAGCTTGATGGTTCTATTCTCTGCAGCAAAGGGGGTAGGTGAGTGTCCCTCCACATGCTCTTCCTGCGACAGGGAGTGTGGACTTCCCTTGACCTTACCGAGGAGTGCAGAGACGGCCTTGCCCATGAAGATGCTAGAAGATGCGCCAACGTATATGCCTCCAGAGTCGCATGATATGTCTCTTAGGAGCGAGGTGAAATGATCTGTCCCTCCTGGTGGCGTACGGCCTTCGCTGCCATCGAGCACTACTGGTGAATTGGGTGAATTTTGTTCAAAGATCGGCGGCGCCTCTTGCTGCCTGGCATTTGCTCCAGATTCAGTCCGAGCAAGACGACTTTCCAACTCAACAATATGATCCTCAAGCGCATGTATATAGCGCGACTTGCTCAGTTGCTGTCTTGGCTTGGGAGGATATTGGCACTCGACAGAGGCAGCGAGACATGCTCGGCAGGATGGATGCGTGCCGTTACATTTTGACTTGCGCGCCTATCATGTTTTATTCCCATGTCAGATAAGTGATGCAGCTACTAGACTTCAGTATTCAGTGTCAAAGACAACTACCTGCCTTGCATCGAAAACAGGCCAAAGCCACTCTTGTCCGCCGCGAAAAGTGCTTTGAAAAGATGATGGGCTGCGAAGGATTCCCACCAGGCTCAGACACGCGGCTCGACTGTTCCCGCGTCGCATCCATCGGGCTGTCTACCATGGAATGAGGTCGAGACACTGACTGTACGGTGCCGGACACAAGATGTGAAGGGCTGAATCCATACAGTCTCTCGGAGGCGATAAGAGGCCATCGTCCCAAGATCGGGATGGCCCCGAGACCCGCTTTTCAGATCATCTCTAGTATCTCCTATATTATTCCCCACTGCCTATAATGATGCAGATCTCGCGTGGACGAGCTGGGAGCCGAATCGGATGCCTTGGCGAGACCCAACAGACTAGCATAGCGCATCGGGAATCTGGTAGCTTCCGGCATCGGGAAGTGAAAGTTGCCGCCTTGGAAGCTCTACTATGTAAACCTTTGACAAGCTATATCATACAACTATGAAGTCTAATGGGACTGACACAAGGTCTCACAAACTCAAATGCTCGCTTTGCGTTGAATAGAACTACTCGCTAGAATTCATACATGTGAATTATATTACGGTTTGGCAGAAATCTCTACTTCTGCCTCATACCTGTCGTATTTGAATTTGCTGCCATAATGGTCATCCCGGAGCCTGCTCATTCCCGGCACCCCATTCATGTTCTCACGAAGAGTACCACCTGGAACAGCATAGTCGTCCCAGTACATGCCGCGCCGTTGTAGTTCAGGGACTAGTAGTTCGACAATATCCTCAAAGCTGCTGGGGTTGCTCGTGTAAGAAAGGTTGAAACCGTCCACATCCGCAATATCCACCCATTCTTGCATCTTGTCGGCAATCATGGCCGCCGTACCAACGGGGGCTGGGTGCAAGCCGCCAAAGCACATGCATTCTCCGAGGCGACGGGGCGTCCAGACCTCGGAGCCATCGTCTCCGGCACCGCCCTGAAAATCCCGTATCAGAGACTGAACCGTGTTCTCGTCAGGCTTTCCAGTAAGCTGAAAGGGCTCGTCGAGCGGGTACTTGGACAGATCCAGTCCGGTGAAGCCACCAAACTGGGCCAATGCACCGACAATGTCGGCGTTCTGGAGTGCTCTCTGGTACTTGGCTTCCGCTTCCTCGAGCGTGCGACCTAGGATTGGGTTCATGGAGGCAAAGATCTTGATGGAGTTGGGATCCCGGCCAATCTCTTTCGCCGAGAGACGAATTTGCCTCACAGCCTCAGTCGTGTGCTTGGGGATCAATCCGCCAATGAAGATGGCCTCGGCATGCTTCGAGGCAAAACCTTGCCCGGCCTTGGATGAACCGGCCTGGAAAATCAATGGCGTTCGCTGGGGAGATGGGTGGGTTTGATGAGCCCCTTCAATGTCAAAGTATTTGCCCTTGTGGTGAATCGTGCGAATCTTGGCCGGGTCATAGGCGACACGGCGTTCTGCGTCCCACACTTGCGCGTCATTGGCCCAGCAGCTTTCCCAAAGCTTGTAACAGACATCCATGTATTCGTGAGCTACAGCATATCGTTCGTCATGGGGAACGACATCTTGCTGTCCCAAAGCCCGGGCTGCGCTCTTGGACCAGCTTGTAACCACGTTCCAGGCAACGCGACCGTTGGACAAGTGATCCATGCCACTGTACGTCCTCGCCAATATATAAGGGTTGAGGTAGCTTGTGCTTCCGGTGATGCCAAAGGAGACGGACTTTGTGACTGCGGCCATGGCTGGCACGAGGATCATGGGGTCGAACTGGGCCACTTGTGTTCCAGAGGCAAAAATGGCGTCGGAATTGCTGCCATAGATGGTGTGTTGACCGTAGGCGTCGGCGAAGAAGACGGCGAGTATCTTGCCCTTTTCAGCGAGTCGTGCCACGTTTTGCCAATACTCAATCCGGTCTTTCGAGCGCGAGTTATCATTTGGGTCCCTGTTGTAATTAATGTATGTCAATATCCATTTTGATTTGGTCGAAAGAAAGACGGAATCAATGAAGTGAAAAAATTATCATAACTTTTTACCTCCATTGTCCGGGGCTCAAATGATTCCCTGTACATGCTGTTTCAAAGAAACACAGTTTGATCTGTTTTGAAGGATGATGCATCTTGTCTGAATGGCAATAGATATGCGTGGCAATTTTGTAGAGGTCACTGGAGGAGGGAAAAATAAATAAATAGTAAAGAATTCGATGATCCGCTGATGGAGTTGAGTGAAAAGAGAGACTATGAAGCGGTGAATGTTCAGAAACTTATAAGAAGATCTCTACTGGACCTTACCAGTGAGTTTCAATTTCAAAGCAACGCAGTCTAGCGGATGGATACTCGCAGTCATCGGTAATGCATATTACCCGCTTTGGCCTTTCCCGGCAGCATTCTCAAACTCTTGCGGCGGATCGGCCGAGACAACGACGATATAATCTTTGCGCCTGATACAAACTTCCTGCAATGTTAGGATGTCATTTCCCGAAAAGAAACAGGCCCACTAGAAGCTCAACGGCGTTTGCAGTCGACTTCGGCACTTGACCATGTCCCGTTCGGATCTAGACGTTTGCCGCTTCATGCTATCGACGTACTTACCACACCAACCAATGTTCACACAAGTTCAATGCTTGACCCACCAGAAGTGTTGCAAACTAGACTGTTGGAGAGCAATAATCGTGGTACTCAGACCCAATGTTACTGTCAATGGCTTGTCGGCTCGAATACCTTATATACCCAGCTGGAGGGAACCGGTCCATTTGTCTAAATTTGTCCCTTTAGCAAATCTGATCCCCCCCCCCTTTCAACAGAGTATATATGACAAGTCTGTTTCTATCCATCCATCATGTCTACTCAACCGCCAATGCCTGCAGAAAAGGCGGAAAAGCAACAAGCAACAACGTCTCCTGCCGATGAATCATCGGTATCTCAAAATGCCGACTTCGACTATTCAGAAGGGGCTTCATCAGAAGAGGGCAAGAAGCATCTCACGCGCAAATTAGATGCCCGTCTTATCCCAACCATGATGATGATGTATTTGTTGAGTTTCCTTGATCGAGGTGAGATTCGTCATGCAATTCGTACACGTGGACGTGCCTACTCACTCATACAAACGCAGTCAACATCGGTAATGCTAGACTATATGGTCTAGAGGAAGACCTGGGTCTCACGAGTAACCAGTATCAAGTCTGCGTTTCAATATTGTTTGTCACTTATTGTGTAAGCCCCCGGCGGAATTGAAACGAAGGCTATTTCTTGAACCACAGCTCATCAAAGACCCTTTTTCACATTCTAGCTTTTCGAAGTACCCTCCAATCTAGTGCTGAAGAAAATCCGACCCCACAGATATCTCGCCGGGCTCTGCTTTGCCTGGGGCATTCTCGCCACCCTCACAGGCATCGTTCAGGGCTACCACGGCCTCATTGCCATCCGCCTCGTACTCGGCGTCGTCGAAGCCGGGCTGTTCCCCGGCATGGTCATGTATCTCACCATGTTCTATCCGCGCAACCAACTCGCGGTGAGAATCGGCTATCTCTTCATCGCGTCTGCCATTGCGGGGGCCGTCGGCGGCATGATTGCCTATGGCATCGGCTTCATGGACGACCTGGCGGGCTTGAGAGCATGGAGATGGTTGATGATCCTCGAAGGTGGGGGTCCTTCTACTGGGCTGTCGACTGATATTGGGCTGATGAACAGTCTCTAGGCATCCCATCTGTTTTGCTAAGCATAGTCGTGTATTTGATCTTGCCGGCGAGCCTCGCGGAAGCGCGTTTTCTGACTCCTCAGGAGCGCGATCAAATTGTCCATGAGCGCCATGAAGAAATCGGTCAGACCTTCGAGTCGGAAAAGTTTCACTGGAAGGACGTTGTTGAGGGTATTCTGGACTGGCATGTATGGGTATTCAGTTTGGCGGGCTTCACAAATGATATCATGTTTTATGGTACGTCCAGTCCTCAAAATCTGGGTTGTCGTTATCCTACGCTCCCCTCTCATGCTAAGACGGAATGTAGGCTTCAGCACATTCCTACCAACAATCATCAGCAGTTTAGGAACCTGGTCAACGGTCGAATCTCAAGCGCTCACAGTCCCCGTGTATGCGCTCGGAACTGGCGTCTACATTGCCATCGCCAGCTTCAGCGACAAGAAACAGCGCCGTGGAATCTACGCGGCCGCATTTGGCTGCATCACCTTGATTGGGTACATCATGCTCGCGGTCAACAAGGGCCCCGCTGTCAGCTATACGGGCACCTTTGTCGTTGCTGCTGGGCTCTATGTCATGGTCGGACTCCCCCTGGCCTGGCTTCCTGGGAACAAGCCGCGGTACGCAAAGCGAGCTCTTGCCACGGGTATGCAGTATACCATTGGTAATACTGCCGGTATTGCCATGCCGTGGCTCTTTCGGAAAGAGGATGCGCCCAAATTCAGAACTGGATACAACGTTTCTATTGCAGCAACCTGCACGTCTATTTTCATTTTCCTGTTCATGTCCTGGTACTATCGCAGGGTAAACAAGAGAAGGGCAGAAGGCTTGGAAGACTGGAAGCTCGAGGGAAAGACTGAAGCGGAAATTCAGGAACTTGGTGATTGGTCTCCGCGATACGTATATTCTACTTGATACCACGAGAGAGATTCGCGACCATGCCAAAACTCTAGAGTAAAGACCAGAACATGTATGTTATTGGCTGCAATAACAAAGGGCGACGCTTTCATATCTAGTCGCCAGCTTATGATGGGGTGCCCTTCCTGCCTGGAAGCTGTAAGTGACCATCGTTGAACAGAAAAAAAAAAAAAGGAAAAATAAGAAGAAAAACAAAAAGAAGCAGTCATCACAACTCTGTACTTATTTGCAGTCTCCAGAGAGAGAACTTGTGCAGGATAGGTCTTGTCTTGTCAAGCCCCCGAGCGACATAATGTGTTACTGAATTTCAACCGTAATGCAGACACGATGTTGGATAAATGCATTAAGCTAGGCACAAAATCTGAATCTTTGGCACGAGGCAACAATTTGTAAAGGGGGGTGGTTTTGCATTTTCTATCTGTCTATTGGTAATGCAATTACTTCTGAAACTAGTCATGACTGATAGTGTCTACCACGGATTCAGACACTTCGCTTGCTTGAACCTCTCATCGTGAGCCTTGACATAGGCCTCGAATGGATCAGACACCTCTCCAGGCCAGGATCTAGTGGCAGCTTGAAACACATAGTGAGACCGCGGGGTTCTGCGAAGGAGGTAATGTGCTTTTCGGTATCAAATCGGACCGGGAACGTGTTGTCAAACCATCAAGTAAGTTATTGCCAAATAGACAATGATCTGTGATATCTTTTGGTGGAATAGGTGGAGAACCAAGGCCAACATTGTTCCCACCAACAAGTTGGCCCTGACTTTCCGAGTATTTGCGTGGAAGACAAGTCCATACAAAGTGAGTGCAGGGAGGCTCACGTTGTTAATCGACGTCTCCATCATCAAGGTGTTGTAGCGAGCTCGTGACGTCTGACAGCATCTCAAGGAGGCGTTGCTCGGTTTGGCGAAAGAGGCTACGCGCTTCCTAGATGGCAGTACCTGTATCATCATAGTCCGTACTTTCAAAGGCACCGCTTTCATGAGTTCCACAGTCGTGTCCAGAAGCCCGAGCTGGGCAGTGTTCATCATGAATATCGTCCTCATAGTAGTCTTCCTCTTCAAAATCCTCACTGTGGGTTTCCTGACCAGGCTCATGCTCCATAGAAGCATGGTGTTGTCCAGCAGATGGTGCTGCATTGAGGTCGTGCGCAGTGTTGTTCTTGGGTGGAAGCTTGCCGGGTTTCTTTCCCTTCCTGGATTTGTTCTTCGCTTTCTCTATGTGCTTCCTACGTTGAGTTTCCGCGTTTCGACGTTGACGATCCTTTTCCTCGTATTGGCGGATGAGACCCACAGGAGGCTGGCCAAAGATTCTTTCGTACTCGCAGAATTCACATATCCAGAGGTCTCCAGGGGCCGGGGGGTTGATTTTGTTCTTGTACTCTTGTTCCCGACGTCGTTGCTTGGCAGCCCGTGCAAGTGAGTCTGCACGACGCCTATGCTTCTTTGGAGCTCCAGTGCCGGGTGCAGGACCCTTGGCTGTACCATCGGCTGAAACAGAAGGGCCACCTTGGCCACTGGTTGATCCAGGCGGAGCGGGCTGTGAGTGTGGTGTTGATCGAGTATTTCCGCCGTAGTATGAGTCGGAATAGCTCCCGTGAGATGTGTGGTTGTGATTGTTCTCAGCCATATGTGCTGTGGGTGATTCGGAGCCTGGCCACGGAACTGTACCAGATACTTGGGAATCAAATGTGAAAGTGAACTGTGAGGAAACAGGACTCGCTTTGGCCTGCTGTTGCAAGAGGCTGATGTTCTCCTGGCCTTGAGGGATTGGGAGCTTTCCGGCACTCGCGATGGCGTTCGAGATGATTCCAGTTTTCTCGCCTAAATTAAAACAAAAGTATATTAGAACTTGATGCTGGAAAATACCAAAATCAAGAGTGTGGAAGATGATACGAAGGGGAAAGTAACCGATAGAAGAAGTCGGAAAGTCATGGAATGGAAAAACAGATGTCGGGAGCTTTCCCCTACTGAATCCCAGTACAGGAAGGCTCTATCGCGACAAAGGGTAAAATCAAGCAGGTACGACGACTTACCGAGAGGCGCCGAATATTGGCCATCAGACCGCGACCGCGAATTCTTGATAGGCCAACTCGAGTTCGTATCTGGAACTTGCCTCAACGGGCTCCGGCCGTTGCGAACACGCCCATAGCGTCCTCTGCCGGGGCCAGATATGCCCTGGACAGGTGAGCCAGTCACACCAGTATAAGGATACGGCGATGGAGTAGCTGCCAAGGCATCGCCAGGGCCCCCATCCCCAGTTGTGGGGGGCGACGGAACACCCAAAATACCAGAATCAGCCATTACGTGGTTTCCGTTCAATAGCCCGTCTCCCGCGGTGGGTATCTTCCTCTTTTTCTTGTTATTGGTGTTTTCGAAAGAGTCGTACCCGTCAGCAGATGACGCTGTTGATGGAGGAGCCTGCGGGGTGTGACGCCGCCCTTGGCCGGTTCTTGGTGGAGTGCGCAGGACGTTTCCTGGAGCATCTTGGCTTGGTCGTGAAGCAAGCGGCCTCCCGCCCCGCTGGATCATTCCTTCGTCATCACGATCTGCGCCCAAACCATAGCGTCGCAGCCCAGCTTCATGGACTGGATCGAGGCTATTCTCTCGAATCATTGCATTCGGTGCATCAAGACCGGCTGACCCCGCCTCAGCTTTCAAGTTATACGGGTAATAGAACAATGGCGCATTACTCTGAGGCTCAAGCGGGTATTTGATGGTATCGGCAACGTCGGGGGACAGTCGTTCGCGCAGACGGCGCTTTGGCAGCGGCCGTATAGGTCGATCCGGAAAAAGTGAGGACACAGAATCTGGAGACATTTTTCTGCTCGGTCCTGAAGCTCGACCAAGTCGAGAAAAGGTCAGCCACAAAGCACATGGTGCAACCAAAAAGGTCATGATTATGATGGCGGGCTTTGAAGTCAGGGCTGTCCATCCATCAAAGCCCAAAGGCTTGAATGTCCAGAGTCGGAAAACGGGAGCCATCGCAAACGACTGGAGAGTGGATGAAAATCGGGGAGGCCATGAAGACCGAAATGAAAGACTGGAGATCGGATGAAAGGTGCACTCCGGAAAGAAAATGATAGACATCGGCAGGTGCATATGGCGGTTGGTGGCGAGGCAACAAGAGAGACTCTTGTGATGCAACAGCTGGCAATGGGCCTCCCTCAAATTTCGTGCAATGCAGCCAGGGAAAGAACGTACCCATCACATATCGGGGGCCAGCATGTGCTATTTCACGGCCTAGCTGCCGATATTATACCGCTCTTCCTTTTCTCCTGATTCTGCCTGAGCGAACGCAACTCGTACTGAAGATACGGCGTAAAATGGTGAGGGACGAGGAGGGTGGTCCAAGATGGATGCCGGGCCTGAGGTTGCTACCTTGACACACTGATCGGCGTCACTTTGGGCGATTTTATTGTATCCAAGACTGCGAAAAGTCAGCCGACATGCAAAGCCAAGATGTTTGTTTTACGATTGGGAGCGAATTTCCACCAGAGAGGGCAAGGGAAATGCGGAGTCCCTGCTGCCCATGTTCCCGATTGACAAACAGATTGCCAGGAGGATCGATAGCAGCGGAGTTGTCTTGACTTCTCGCCAGCAGAGTGTCATTCGAATCCACTGTTGCGGGGAGGTAGTTGTTAGTAGCGGGTTTACGGGCAGCTTACAGTGCAAGGAGTCGCAGGATACAGCAGAGAAGCCAGATCGTAATGGCTGCAGAGGCGTGGCAAGAGAGAGAGTGGGTGAGGGCGAGCAATATGAGGTAGATGAGTTGCAGATGGATGACCAATACGTAAGTCGTGGTAGTCAGCAGCAGCAGCAGCAGCAGCAGCAGCACATGTAAACCAAAGCAAAGCAATCCGTCCTATCCTAGGCCCCTAATCCTGCCGGGCCGGTCTGGTCTTAAAGCCCTCGGTTTGGGTTGCGTGGGCTGGCGTTTGAACAGCTAGGTGGTAACTGAGGTAGGTAACGGAGGGCCGGTTGGTGGGCAGCTCATATATGTACGTGCAGGCGCGCAGAGGAGGTGGGTGACGGTGAAGCCACAACAAGCTCGGGGAGGGAAACGTGTCGCCAGCCGGTGGCGTTGCGCTGTCAGCGAGCAGCTTCAAACACTCTCAAACATCAACATCAACAGTCGCAAATGTGTTGAATCACAGATTAGGTCTGCCAATTCCATGACAGGTCTCGGAACGGATTGTGTCGCTGGGCTGCGATAATGGGGGGTTGACGCAGTGCGTCTTAGTGGGTCATTTGGGGGAGACGCCAGGGCCAGTAGCAGGTCTTGTACCCTGTCCTGTCATTGAATTCATTCTCCAGCCACTCATTGGGTCATGATCTGGGGAGCAATCTGTATTATCATAAACCTTACCCAACGAATAGCTGCAAATCCAAATGTTTTGGTTTATCCTTGGGCACCTTCAAAAAATTACACGACTTTGGCAAGCATCAGCACCAGAGGATTCATGAGATGAGATGATTTATTGGCTGGTCCACAAGCATAATCTGTCCGTCTAATTACCAATATATCCTATGTATATAGTCCCATCACTTGCCGGGACTTGAGAGAAATGATTCATTTGGTACTACTGTGACCAGAGGATATGGATTGACTTTGTGGAAAATGCATAAAGCCGTCAGTGGTAACAACCAGCCATGATAATGATGATGCCATGCTGTTCGTTGTCGCCCTGCCCCGCGTGTAACATCTACTATCAGAAAAGGTGTGAGATTGGGTTCATCTTGAAAAGGTACCCTGTTTAAGGCGGGGTGGGGTTTCCTTCAGCTGCGTCGGGCGTCTGCGTCTGTTGTGTCTTTTGTCTGTTCGTCAATGTTCATTCCCTCCGATGAGGAACAGAAATTGCACAACTTTGCTTGCATTCAAGATCGCTACACCCAAGCCCGACCATTTTCCCCTTCACCGTTGACTACATACGAAACTGCGATATCGCATCATTTTTGCACCTCGCACGCGACAGGATCGTATCTTTCAACAATCAGTTTCACTATTTTTCTTCCCCCCAGCATTATCATATCCACGAGTGGGAATATCCCATCCTAGATCCTCATTGGCAATAAGTTTTGACTCAATGGTCGTGCTTTTTGGCAACGCCCAAGAATTGGGTGATGAGCCACTCAACCACCCCGCGCAGTACCACACTTTGTGCCTGCCTCTCTTGTCCCGTTCCAGCTGTGGGCCGCCGTCTATGGTAGGCGGGCAAGGCGGGCAATGACCTCAGCTTTTACGGGTGCGCAGAACCTCTACCTACCAAACGGGAATAGAACACTCAATGCCAGCAACTGGATGTCGGAACATGTCCGGCCCGCAACGAGTCACACGCACTGAGCATGCCCAGGACCCCCAGCTGCGCGACAGTTGCCCACGGTACTATGCGAATTGAGGGAGATGGGACGAATTTAGCATGACCAACTCAACTGACCCCTCGGCGTTTTGGTCAGCAAGCGCCGATGCGATGCGCGCCTTGTGAACCTGGACCCCTGTCGGGTTGCTTTCTCTCCAAAAATGTCAAGGCCGATTTTGAGTTCGTAGCGGAACGCTGAGCAGCAGCAGAGCAGTGATCAGTCCAGCAATGGGAAAATGTCCCCGCTCACATCTACTCTACCATCACCTTACCACTTGCTTTCCCTGCCTACAATCTCTTCCGCGTCTTTCGCAATTACTTCAATGCCATTCTGTTTCTCGGTATTCGGTCTAGAAATGCTACACGTCCATTCTTACCGTTACTTACAGCAGTCTTCTTCTTAGTCGCGAGGACGCCCCAATCCAGCTCGTCCGTCCGTCCTCGGGAGCTCCCTCGACTTTCTCGATCTTCCTCGAACCGCCCAACCTCACTTCCCAGTACGCACGAAGACAATAATCTCTAGACAGCTTTTCTACAACTTTGAGACGAGCGTTTCAACGACCGTCTCTCTTGGAACGCAATTTCCTCCACGCTTTTCGACCTCTGTCGAGTCTTTCTCTGCCAGGAAATGGCCGGCAATTCTCCCACTCGACGGTCTTCTCGGGCGCGAACAACTCAACCACAACCACAGCTACCATCCGCTGCCTCCAGCCTATCTGGCCGTGGAGAGCGATCATCTAGATCACTCGTCAAGGCAGGCTCTCCCCAGAAGTCCTCAGGCAGCGGCTCGTTGTCCTCAGAGCCGCCAGAGGACTCGACCGCAACCACCGCAAGCAGTGACGACAATCCCCTCCTCCGTCGACGAAGCACTCGGAACCGAGACGACGATCGTGATAAGGAACCCAAACAGGAAACGTCCGAGATGGCCATTGTGAGCGATGAAAATGAGATTCAGGAGGACGACGAGGCCGTCCGCTGCGTCTGTGGATACGACGATTACCCCGGTCTCCCACTGCTGGACGAGGAAACCAAGAAACACGCGCTCAAAGATGCGATTGACGTGGAGCAAATCTTTTCAATTGAGCTCACAGATGATTTGGCTGGATTTTTCGTCCAATGTGACGTATGCAAAGTCTGGGAACATGGTCTCTGCATGGGTATAGTGAACGAGGACCTCATACCCGATGACTACTACTGCGAGCTTTGTCGCAAGGATTTACACAAAATCTATGCTGCAAGCAATGGGTAAGCCTTTCAATTCTGCACGATTTACAACTCTCATTTATTTTCTCGCGTTTCGCGCAATACTTGCCAACCCTTCGGTGCTTGTTGTTGGGGGTTGGCTGTGCCGTGGTGGCATGCTTGCTCGGTCGCAGCAGGCACATACGACCGTCGATCGTCCCCTTTCGATCGAGCCCTCGCTTGTTTCCCCGCGATGGCTGTCCCAACCTGCCCGCAGCCTGCCTGCAGGCCACTCACTACATGCACTACATCGATCAGGTGCCTTCATGCCACGACCATGATGCTGACACGATGCCATCACGTAGACAAAAATATTCCATTTACCTACCCCTTCATCGACCTTCCCGAGCGACTTCTAGAGCAACCTCGGCCACAAAAGAAGGCGCTCGGTCGCCAAAGCCCGGCGATCGCAAGAGCTCGAGGGCCTCTGCCGCAGCAGCTGCAGCGGCGCAAAGCATGGCAAAACGAAGATCGACTATGAATAGTCGCGATGCAGCCTATGACGAAGAGCAGCTCAGAAAAGCGATTGAAATCAGCCAGAAAGAGCTCTTCCCAGAGGAGGCAGATGGAGTCCAAACCAGACGGCCAAAGAGGAATAGAGATGATGATGATGAGTGAGTACGGAGATGACTTAGGGAAGAACCAAGCTAACAACAACGTCAGACAAACGGAGATCAAAAGACAGAGGACAAACTCCAAGTCTCCATCACCTGACGAGATGGCCATCGCCAGTCGGGAGGAGTCTGAAGACGACTCAAATCCTCGCAATGGGGCAACCAAGAAGTCAGCGCGGAACGCTGCCCGTACGCAACGCGAGAAGACAGAACGCGAAGAACGCAGAGAGGAGCAAGAACGCAAGCGAGCTGAGGCAGCTAACAAGCGTAAAGGCAGGGCTGAGCGCCGAAGGGCTGAGGGTAATGTCAAGCCTCTCCCGGCCATCATGAAATATTTGCTAACCAGTACAAAGACTCTCCATCAGAAGAAGCACCTTTGGCAACTCGTGTTGCTGCAACTCGCAGCGCCGACACAGCACAGACAGCTCCTGATCCTCCAGCTTCATCGCAACCTGTACCAGATACTCCGCCAGCTGATCAAGCTCCTGCAGCTTCTATAAAAAAGAAGAGCACCGTACATCCCAAAAAGAAGGGGCGGAATCAATACACTAAAGACAGAGACAACCATCTGCAAGATGATTCACCAGCGAGATCCATGTCACGAGATATAGGCCGCGACAAGGACGAGTCGCATTCGAAACACGAAGGGAGTACGAAACACTCCCGGTCAAAGGGCGCCATGAACTCCAAGATTACCATGACGGACCTTAAGAGAAGAGCCAATAATCTAATGGAGTTTATCACCCGGACACAAGTCGAGTTGGCCAATGAACCTCTTTCTGAGCGTAATAGCCCACGCCAACCGGCTAGCGAAGATGGTAGTGGTGATGGGTCTGCATCGCGTTCCATCGGCAGTAAAGCCTCGGCGGACCACGTCGGGGCTTCCAATGGAGCTCCTACACCGCCCATCAAGGACTTTAAAGACATGAGCTGCGTGGAGATGATGGATACACTGACGAGGGATCTCGTCAAGTGGCAGCAGGAATTTGCATCATGACTGCGGTAGATGTTCTACCCATGTCACTGGCGTTTTTAGGGAACTCACTGGACTCTCTCATGGGATTTGGATCTCGGTACCATGCCAGATTCTTTTTATTAATGGTGTTATTGCATTGCTTGGGCGTTCATTTGTACATTAGGGACACTTGGCCATGGTGGTCGGCCATAGTACTTTTGCGTAAAGGCGCGGAACCGGAATAGAGCTGCATCTATTTCCAAATATACCAACCTGGCATATTCATTTGGACATTTTCTTTGGTTCACAAATGTTCGTGTTATACAAAATCGCTGTTACCGTACTTGTTGTAACTCGGCGCCTGATTGTTTATATATTCGATAAGAAGTACCGCTGTCTTCCCGAGAAGTCCAGGTGATCTCGGAAGACGGAGATGTGGTGGACTCTTCTCATAAGCTCAATGGAGAAGTAGACACTCTACCATCATTTAATCTGTTGCGGAACACGTTCAACTCAAAATATCCCTTTCAACCCACGAAGTTTCATCATTACTGCCGATAGAGCTGTGTAGGCATTTTCCGTGTTATACTTGGGATCAAGTAACTCACGAAGATGAGAGGAAGGAAGCTAGCAGTATTGTCACCATACTGCCATGATAATTTCAACGTTACATGAATCTCGATGTTAGTAATATCACGAATCATCGGTGAGTCGACATGACCTAAATCACACTGCCAAGATTCGAAGAAGTCTGATGCTCGAGTGTTACATTTCATATCTACACACCACACACAACAATCAGCTCTCCTCCTTCTTGGGCCTCATGGTCTTGGCAGCCTGCTCGAGCGCCTTCTCCCGAGCCACCTCATTGGAATCACGAACAAACCCGCCGAGGTACTCTGGCAGGGCGGCGACGCGATTATCCGGAGCGGGCAACGGCTCGCCAAAGTGCGACCAGGCAGGCACGACGCCGGTCCAGACGCGGGCCCGGAGCTCGGCGTCGTCGAGGTCGTGGCGGTCGTCGGACGGCATGCCGCTGCGGATCTTTGCGCTGCCGGCCGCGACCGCCACGCGCAGCACGCCCGTGCTGGCCTGCTCCCCCGCCGTCGGCGGCAGGCGGCTCTGGCGCCAGCGGTCCGGCACCACGCCGTTGGTGATGAGCTCCATGGCCCACAGCCGCTCGGCGGGGTCCGTCACGGGCACGGCGCGCCCAAAGAGCACCGCGCTGCGGTAATTGTAAGAGTGGCTGTTGGGCGTCAGGGATAGGACGAGGCCGTCTACGTGCGTGGCCGAGACGGTAATGGCAAGTCCTTCTTCTTTTTCTTTCTCCTGGTCGCCGCCGTTGCTGTCCGTGTTGTTGTTGCTGCTGCTCCGCGACGTATTGAGCAGTCGGGAAGAAATGTAGCCGTGCAGATATAGATCCAAGACGTCGCCCGTGTCTGCGCTGGGTCGGGTAAACGAGCCCATTTGCCCAATCATGGGGATGGTGACGGGAAAGGGCGAGGTTGGGTCCGTAAACGATACATTGACAAAGTGCGTCGTGTTTATAATCTGGTGAATCTGCTGTAAGGAGTATGAGGCTAAGTGAATGTTTGTTAGCCTCAAACTGGCAAGACAGTATGAACCGAAGATTGTGACATGTAATGGGATCTGGGGATGGATTTGTGCATACCTCGATTGTTGTATCGATTCACGGTGCTGAAAGGCTGCTTTGGATATTCGAGTTCGTATGATGGCATCTTGTATAGTCTTGATTCTCGAGCATGAACTAGTGACAAGGCGTTGACTCGAACGGACGATTTCTCAATACAAGGACTGGGACCAGAACAGATCTTATACTTGCGAGTATATGAGTAAGTCAAGGCGTGCCAAGTATTTCGGCCAGGTTTGATGGACTGGACCCCCTGCAAATAAAACCACCGTATGGAATCGGGTCAGGTGAATTGTTATACTCGTGCACTGACGGCATCAAGAGTCTCGGAATGTGTCCCCATTGGTTAATCATGCGCATGTCCAGAGCCGATGCCTGATAAACAACTTCAAACGGAAGGACAATCATTGGCCAAACATGTAAGGCAGGGAAAAAGGCGGGGATGACATGGAGAAGGTTGCATATTGCGATACCTCAATGGTTTCTACTTCTGGCAAGTACACGCGATTGTTATAGCTGCATTGCATCCTAGCGGGACATTAATCCCTAGGTGGTTGAGTGTGGAAGATAAGCTTCGACTCGGTCCCGTAGGATCAATCGCTGAGTCATCCATGAAGAGATCGGCCACTTGTCACCACGACGTTACAGAGGTGAAAACATAAATGTACTTTCAATTCGGTGTACGATGTTTCTAATACTGATGTTCGGCTAGGCTGTATATAAAACTAGGATTGAAAGAATCAAACAATTTTACTGCTTTCGGGATCTCGATAGCCCTGCAAACTAGGACTCCTGAGGAAAGAAGATGGGCTCCGTACCTTTCCAGGCTTGAGCGTCACCGTTACCGTGCTTCTCTCGTTGTTGCCAGTACTTGCCATTCCACTTCCAGTATTCCTCGCCCGTAATCGGATGCTTGTCCTTGGTGAACCAGGGTGACACGTATTCCTCACCCTTGGCTTCGCGTTCTTTCCTCCGCTGTCGTTGCTCATTCTCCAGACGCTCCTTTTCAGTAGCGGCATGGTCGTATTCACCATCCTCCATGGCACGTTGGTCAGGGCGGTGACGGGAGTCTGTGGGCGCGATCCACTTGCGAAGACTGTCATCAATGTGGTTGAACGTGAGAACGAACGGCGTCAGGTTGAATGGAATGTCCTTTGGACGATCATTGGCTTGCCAGATGAGGAAGGCCTTGGTGGTGTCACTGATATTTCCCTTGTGGAACGAACCACCATCGGCAGGTTCGTCGACTGTGGCTTCATAACCAGGCGTATAACGCGCGTAGAGCTTAGAGTTCCAGCGCCCGCCAATGCTGACACGTGGGCGACCATCTGCATCTAGGATCTTGCCAGCAATCTGGTATGCACTCGAAGCCTTCCAACCGCGCTGCTTGAAGTCAAGTTGACAGACTTCACCAGTGGTCCAGTTCTTGATTTCTACAAGACCATAGTTGTCGACGACAGGGTTACCCGTGATAATACCCACAACTTGAGAGTTGGGCTTTCTCCATGAATAAAAGTCGGGCTTACCACCAGACTTTGGACGGATTTCCACACACCACGTGCCAAGATGGGCAATATCGAAGGACTTGCCATAAAACTTGGACCGAACATTGGATTCTCCGTAGTATGACCATGAAGCAGACTCGGCATGCACTGCACCGATTGGAGGGTGATGACTGACTTGTTCGGTGAAGAAACGATACCCCTTGTCAGGTCTGACGTATTCAAATGTCTCGCCCAGCATGGGGTTGAAGGGTTTCGCGACACGGCCAATGGTTGAGGCAAATTCACTTGCGGTGAAAGCTGCAACATACAACATGCGCTCGATAGAATCGCTGCGTTCGGCGGCATGGTCAAGCAGGTCAGCGTACTCCATGTCCTCACCAGCTCGGAAGAGCATAGAAGTTGGCTCGTTGAAGGACACTGGCAGAGTCATCTTGGTCATATCTTTTCCAATCATGGATTTCAGGATACCCTATTCATAAGTTAGTAGCTGCTACCCACGGGTTTTCAATCAGACTTACCCAGAGGGAAATCTTCGGCCGGTCATCATTGTCAAGCTTGAGCCGTTTTCTGATTCCATTTTCGTAACCCTTGTACGAGTCGCTAATGTCCAAAGCTCCTGATACAACCACTTCCTGGGCGCTATCCGCTGAGACAACCTCTGCAGGTGGCAGTGGCTCTACCTCGACTTGACCAGCATCAACCGCATCAAAAAACTCATCCTCATCTGTCTCTCCGCCATCGGATAGGTCATCGACGACTTGAGCAAGGGCGGTGGGCTTCCGGCTCAGGCTCGCTGGTGACTTTGGTTCCAGGGCGGGTTGTCCTTCGTTGGCACTCGAAGACTCTGGGGGATGGACCACGGAGCTGTATGCACTGACAGGACGCCCGTCCTGCTCCATAACTTCACGAAGGGCTCGTTTGGTCATCTTGTGCTTCAACTCGGCCCGTCCAACGCGCTCTTCCAGCACTTCCTGCTCCTTGGCCACCTTGGCCATGGATTCTTCCCACATCTGCCGCATCTCAATCTCTTGATCCAGACGGTATTGCCAGTGAGCGTCTCTATCTTTCGATATTCTGAGAAGGTCTCCCATAAGTCCCTTCAGACTCTTGATAGCTGCGTCGTAGGTGGCTAATGCTTGTGCCGCCTTGGGATCGACGAGCGACAGGTTTGGATTCCTGTTAGCCTCGGCTTGTAGAGCAGTGCTGACCTGAGCCATTGTGTCGAGCTGTAGTTTGGCAGACTGAGCTGTAATGTTGAAGGCATCCTTGGAAGCAGTTGGCCTCTCACCGCCACTCGACTCATCGTCATCGTCATCCACGTCGCCGGGTACTGACAGAGCGCCGTTACGCTTGGATCGTGCTTCTGAGGCTCCGGCGTCAACAAACTCATCATCGATACTATCGTTTGTACTAGCGCGAGACAATCCATGCTTGGACATGGAACCCTTGGTCGGCAATCTGGAAAGCGAAACACTATTTCTTCCAGCATCGGTGACACTGGCGGCTTCGCTGTGGACATCGGCAGTAGAACCATCCGTGCTCTTTGCGGCGAGATGAGCCTGGCGTAGGTACTCGGCTGTGTTTGCCTTTTGTTTCTCTTCCTCTTTGGCTTGGTCCTTCATCCACTGGATCGCGTTGTTGAGAGCCCAGTACCAACGCTTGGCCTCGACTTCGTGGTTTGCCTTCAAGGTGTATTTGACAGAAGACTTGCCAATAATTTCAAACTTGGTCTTTTCGTCTGTGCTCATGTGAAGCTTTGCAATGCGCATACTGATGGCACCACGGCAGGCGTTCTCTGCATCATCCTGGTGCTTGTAATAACTCAGCACTCCGTTCTCGAGGACAAACCATCTCAACTGATAGCCCTTGCGATAGTTGGTCCACTTCTTCAAGTACCCCTTCATCGTAGGTTCTCGGCCACCGACGGGCTCGCCAGCAGCAACAGGAGTTGCAGCGCTCGTAGCGGCCGCGTGTCCCAAGACTGCCTTCTCCTGAATGCCTCTCTGAGCTGCAACCGCTGCTGGGGATCGTTTGAGCATGGCTCGCGTGACATCGTCCTTGGTCACATCTTGAGGAAGCTTGCCCTTGCGATCGCGCTGGAAGGGGTCTGCACCATGAAGAAGCAGCGTTTGGATGAGCTTCGTGTCTTTTCTCCGGGCAGCCTCGTGCAGCAGATTGCCACCTGACTGCACGGTCTCGAGATCCGAGGGCAGCTCAGTGCTATTAATATCCAAAATGGTCTTGACGCGGGGCTCCTCCAGCACCTGCCCGAGGGTCTCGTAGGTTCCTTTTCTAACGAGGTCTTGGACCTGCTTCACCTTGTCCTGGACAAACAAAGTCCGAGATAGTTGTAGCTGCTGGAAGATTTCCGGGTTGCGGGCAACGTCGAGGGGCAGTTTGCCTTGGTTGTTTGCAATGGCATCATTGATGTCCTTTTGTTCTAGTAGAAGACGAACGATATGGCCACGACCAGAAGTGGCTGCAACGTGGAGCGCAGTGTTACCATCCTTGTCTCGTGCATTGACATCGACGTAGTTGACTCCGTCGGAGAGGACATATTCGACAACATCGTTCTCGGCGCATTGTATGGCGAGGTGGAGGACGGTAGTGTCGTCGAGCGGGCCGTAGCTGGCGGCATTTATGGACGAGATGCTCGCTCTGTTGGCATTGTCGGACGTTTCACGGATCGCCCTGGAAATGGCGGCTGTATTTCCGCTCTTGAGCGCCTCGACATAGCGGAACTTGCGGACAGCCTGTTCGAGTGTTGAACCCCTCTCACCGCTGACGGAGATGCTTGCCCGCGAGGGCGCAGGTGCAGCAGCGCTGGAAGGCTGCTGTTGCTGTTGAGAGGTGACGCGGCCGAGGGACATTCTGGAGGATGAGTTCTGGCCTTTGGCGGATGGGGCAATGTGCGAGCCGTCCTCGGAGAGAGCGTCGTCGTCGTCTGCGATGGTGCTGGCAGCGCGGCCCTCCTTGTCTTTGTCCTTATCCTTTCGGCGGAGCAGGTTGAGGGCAGAGGACCTCGATCGCTTATGTGTACTGTTGTTGTCGGCGCAACGTGAATTAGCTTTCGTTTCTTACATATGTAAACGTGGCTTGCATAAAAAAGAAAGGGGACCTCGTTTGTAGCTTCACGGCCCCTCCACTTAATTTGCTCGTGCTCCCAGACACCTCAGAGGTGGTCCAGAAACTTGGCGGGTGGGTGTGGGAAGCGAGGAGGGGCGCACGGCTCAACTTACCTATCGCCCGTGTCCGACATGGTGCGCGACTACGACGGAGGGTGGGAGAGGCGGAGAGAAAGAGAGGGAGATGTCACGATGGGGAGAAAAAGGAAAGAATACAAAAACTTCAAATGCGACTGATTATTAGAAAGAATCTTGGGCAATAATAGTGGTGGAAGCCATCAAAGGTAGACTGGCCTTAGGGGTAGTTAAATGTGGATGCGGGAGCGATCCCATTCTTTAGGTTCATCGAGACACTTGTTGGACTCGTTCGTTCTTCTACTTCTTCTTTGCCGCTATCTATTATCACTCACTCACTCACTTCTCTCTTCTTCTTCTTGCCCCCCCTCGACGAAAATGACATAACGTCTCTGCACGGGCCATGGCACTGATAAAAAAGCAACACAAAGGGCCTTCTCCCAATACTAGGCTCAAAAGAGACTGAACAAGAGAAAAGACAATGGGCTGTGTGCTGTGCCTTGGATTAGACACGACCTTGGCGCATGTGATCCTGGCAGAGCGACGTGTGAGTATCTTCTTTCAGTGGTCTCCTACCAAGTACCCAAAGCTTAAAAACCTAACACAACTCGATTGTGGGGTTCGGGACTACAGATCTGCAAGGTATGAGATGAGTTGACTTGCGCTGCTTGGTACACCAAAAAAGACACTGGTAAAAGTGCAAACTGTGGTGCAAATCCCCTAGTCAACCATTAGGTTTGTACATCTTCGGTCATCTTTTGTGCTTACTTGGCTCTGTTCCCCATGAAGAGATGGACTTGCATTAACTTTGGCCAGCGCAAGACATGGACTATTTTTATAAACACTTTTTGAGTGAATCACAATGGTATATATCAAAAGTATCCAGTATCCATCTGCACCCCTTGTCGCACTACGCTAAGCACTAATATCATACTGGGACCCCGCGGCTCCTCCTTCGATCGCACCATCTCCTATGCGCACGTCTCTCATTGGTCACCGTGACCCAGTGCATTTCAACTGACATCATTTGGCGCATTGTCGATCCAATGGTTCGTCGGTGCGGGAAACATTTTTAAAAATCCATACGTAGGTAGTAAGGATTCGGGATGTACGTCTTCCGGGAAAGGTAACCGCGATTAGGATTTGAGCCGATCATAGCCTTGGATATTGATAAATGGTCGGCATTTGTCCCTTTTGGTTATGTGTCAAATCTGCGCAGAGTATAAAACAAAATGTAGCTAGGCATGCGACACCGATTTGGATAGTAGACATTCTCGAGTCATGGCTAGCTGTCTACATTGACGTTGACTCGAGCCGACGTATGGAAATAGGTTTGCGATATGTACACGTTCACGCTCTTGAATCAATTCTAGTATACTGGTGATTTACATTCTGAAAACACCAAATCTTGTATCGCCATGCTTGACTTCGTTCTTGCCCGACAACGCCGCTCTCAAGCCCAAGCCCAGATATCTCCTTGTATGTTGTGGTGGGATCACACCGTCGTCCTATTATGATATATCAGTGCTTCTGTCCTATAGCGCATATGGGAATTCCCTTTAATACTTACCCAAAGTCGGGCAGACGAATACACTGCATCGCTCTCCCGTTCGATACGGTCTCGCAACTCGGGGTCTGCCTTTTGTCCTACCGTCTCCATCACATTGGCCAGCTGCTCGCCGCCCATGACACCTACGCGGGCGTTTGGCCACATCCACAAGAATCTCGGGCTGTATGCACGACCACACATGCCGTAGTTGCCTGCACCATAGCTGCCACCTACTACGACGGTAAACTTGGGAACGTCGGCGCATGCTACAGCCGTCACAAGTTTGGCTCCATGTTTAGCAATGCCCTCCCGCTCGGCCTCTTTACCGACCATGAAACCACTAATGTTCTGCAAGAACACAAGAGGAATTCCTCGCTGCGCACAGAGTTCAATAAAGTGAGCGCCCTTTTGAGACGAGGTGCCGAACAGGATACCGTTGTTAGCCACTATGCCGACCTTGTATCCATAGATGCTGGCGAATCCAGTCACCAATGTTGAACCAAAGTCGCGCTTAAACTCGGAAAAGTGAGAGCCGTCTACGATTCGTGCAATGACTTCATGAATGGGCAGCGGCTTGCGCAGATTGGTAGATGCAATTCCCAAGAGTTCAGACTCGGGATAAAGTGGCTCGGCGATCGAGGCTGCTGGGGGATCTGCCTTTTTGGGCCAATTCAGGTTACTGATGCATCTCCGTGCAAGAACAATGGCGTGCGCGTCGTCCACAGCCAGATAGTCTGATACACCCGATACCGAAGTATGCATCTCGCCGCCGCCAAGTTCTTCCGCAGAGACTACTTCACCGGTAGCTGCTTTCACCAGTGGTGGTCCAGCCAGGAAGATGTTACCCTGCTTCTCGACAATGATGTTTTCGTCACTCATGGCGGGCACATAAGCACCACCGGCAGTGCAGAGTCCCATGACCACTGATACCTGAGGAATACCCTGAGAACTCATCCGCGCCTGGTTGTAAAAGATGCGGCCAAAGTGGTTCTGGTCTGGGAATACATCGGACTGATGGGGCAGGTTTGCGCCGCCCGAGTCTACGAGGTATATACAGCTGTGGGTCTGTTAGCTAGCTTCGATTTACTATAAAAGTATTTGGTGGTAGTAATAGTCGCGGACGGGGGGTTAGGACCCACGGTAGCTTGTTCTCCTGCGCGACAGCCTGTGCCCGCAAGTGTTTCTTGACCGTGATGGGGTAGTATGTGCCACCTTTCACTGTGCTGTCGTTGGCGACAATCACGCAGGTGACGCCCTCCACCACGCCGACGCCGGTGATAATACCTGCCGCGGGCACATCGGCTTCCGGGTATAGCTCGTGGCCGGCCAATGGCGACAGCTCCATAAAGGTTGTGCCTGGGTCAATCAGGGCTGTCACTCTGTCTCTGGGCAGCATCTTCTTGCGGGCAAGATGTTTTTCTCTAGCTTTCGCAGAGCCTCCCTGCTGGGCGGTCCGCGTCAGCTTCTCCAATCTCGCCATTGCTTCGTCCATGAGCTTTTGGTTTTCCTTGAACTCGTCGCTCGTCGCATCGACATTGCTTTGGATCACCGATATGGCATTGGCCTGGTACGGCGCCGTGTAAGAGGCAACGGCTCGCGAGGATGTTCGTGGCAGCAGGACATGGCGGGGAATGTTTGGTCTCGACACTCGGTTCAATTGGCGGGACAGGGAGAGCAGGTCTCTCGAGGACCTTGAAATCGACATTGCGTATACAGAAACAGCCAAACTACAGCAGATGAAGCATGGGAAAATCACTGGAGAAGAGAATAGAAAAAGGAGCTGACCGACCCAAATCTATGCGAGTCTGTGCAAGCTGATCAATGCCCCCGAAGCCCGCGTGACGTCCATTCCAGTGAGGGCAGGTCAAGCTGCGTGAGCCGTGTGGAGCCGCCGTTTGCCGCTGAACCGAGGACGGGATGTCAGACCCGCGACCATCTGCAACATGAACCGTAGAAGTAAAAAAGTAAACATCTCACTTTTTACTTGCAATTCTTACACGATATCTGCTTTTTTAAAACCATTGATTAATAGACATAAACCAAAATGGCAAGCGTACGTTCTTTGAGATGTTTGGCCACGCCAACCAGGCAAGCAATAACTGCATCCCCTAAAAGAGTGCTCCCTGCTCTCCAAGTCCGCCACCACTCCTCAAAGCATCCCAAAGGCTTTGAACCACCGTCGGCGGCCGACCTCTCAGAGCTCCGCGACAGGGTGCAAGAGTTTACGCGCCGTGAGATCACAGAGGAGGTGGCAGCTCACACGGACAAGTCCAATGCCTTTCCCAACGACATGTGGCCTAAACTGGGTGAGGCGGGGTTCCTGGGCATGACGGCCGACGAGGACTATGGCGGCCTGGCCATGGGTTACCAGGCACACTGCATCGTGCTCGAGGAGATCTCGCGGGCCAGCGGCTCCATCGGCCTGAGCTACGCGGCACACTCACAGCTTTGCGTCAACCAGCTGCAGCTGAATGGCAGCCCGGCGCAAAAGGAAAAGTATCTCCCGGGGCTCATTGCAGGTACGAGCATCGGTGCGCTGGCCATGTCCGAGTCGGGAGCGGGGAGTGACGTTGTGAGCATGCGGACCACGGCCAAAAAGGTAGACGGCGGCTACCTTCTCAATGGCACCAAGATGTGGATCACCAACGGCCCAGATGCCCAGGTCATAGTAGTGTACGCAAAGACGGAGCCAGAGAAGGGCTCCAAGGGCATGACTGCGTTCTTGCTCGAGACAGGCTTCAAGGGTTTCAGCTGCGCGCGAAAGCTGGACAAGATGGGTATGCGCGGCAGCAACACTGGAGAACTTGTCTTTGAAGATGTCTTCATACCCGAGGAGAACGTGCTCGGCCAGATCAATGGTGGTGTAAGGGTTTTGATGGAAGGTCTCGACCTTGAGCGACTAGTTCTAAGTGCCGGGCCTCTCGGTCTCATGCAAGCTGCTCTGGATATCGCCTTGCCATTTTCACATCAAAGAAAGCAGTTTGGCCAGCCTATTGCGCACAATCAATTTGTTCAGGGCAAGCTGGCAGACATGTACACCAAACTCCAAGCATCTCGGGCATACACATATGCAACAGCCAAGGCTGTAGACGAAGAGGGTATCATCAAGACGCAAGACTGCGCTGGAGCTATTCTGTATGCTGCAGAGAGAGCGACCGAGTGCAGCTTGGATGCCATTCAGCTTCTAGGTGGTATGGGTTACACGGAAGAGATGCCTGCTTCCAGAATATTAAGAGAGTGAGTCGTTGCCCGCCACTGGAGATTCAGCGATACATTGAGACTAACAGACGATAGTGCAAAACTCTATGAAATCGGCGCGGGAACGTCTGAGATTAGAAGAATGGTTATTGGTAGAGCTTTCAACAAAGAGTATGCAAATGCATAAAGGGGACATTAAGTGGACTGAGGACCAATAGCAATTGCTTGTGCGACTCGAAGCTTGATAGAGAAATCTTAACATAGTGTATTTGGTGTATCCCATAGAAGAAAACATATCAATAACCTTTCACAAGTACCCTTTCATACAAGTGGTGTTCCTAGCTAATTGCATTGCTTTTGGGGGACAACGGTATGGCTCCTAGATACGCTCTACGGTTATAACTTATGGAGCTACTGCAAAAAGGCGAAGAATGCTGCGCCGCCGCCATCGGCTTCGTATTCATCTGACCCTGTCTGGAACGGCCTCTATCGAACATCGAACAGTGTGAGCTCTTGATTCCTGGCGATAGGGCTGACAACGCCACTGCTTCTCCGCACTTTCAAGGTGGCATTGTTATTCTTTTTGCAACTAGATATATTTTCTTCGGGTGTTTCTTGGCTCACAAGAACCCGAGAATAGAACCTATTGACAAACATGGCTAGATTGCAGGATTGAATCATTCTTCTGGTCAAAATTCTACATATTTCCGATTCATCCGCTTTGGAATAGATTGCAAAACACAGTCTGCCACAAAAGAAGTAAAAAGTCCATCTCCTTCTAGAAAAAGCTGGAGGCGAGCTGTCCTTGTCACCGGGGTGCTGTTTGTTCACCTAGCTCAGACCCACTGCCAGGGTCTAGATCATCGTGGACGATCAGGTCAATCTGCACCCGAATAGTCAGCCGCGGGCGGGAATCCCACTGTAAACTCGCCATTTCTAGTATAGAAAGATGGTGGGGGAAACCCAAGAGGCTTGAGGGGGAAGAGTTGCCGTCCAATGGATCTCGTCCGTTTCTTCCCCGGCAAACTACCATTAGTTGGGAATTCCCCCACATGTAGAGTTTCAGAGAAGGACATTGGTCACAGCTTGACTTCCCCAAGGTTTTGCCCATACTATGTAGCTTGTAGGGAGTGCAGATTTCCCCACCAGAGCTCCCAGCTTGCCAGCAAGCGAACACATAACACGGGCTGGACGGACGGGGGAATGACAGCCAGCTTGCCAGATTTGATAGTTGCAGGGGGGCGTTTTTCTTTTTTTTGCGACAGGCTTTGAAGGGTCTTGTGATCAGCCGGAACCGGAGGCGAGGCCAAGCTCTGGGCGGTTCGAGGTCGAGGTCCAAGGTCTGTATGTACATGTATCAGCAAGCAAAAATTTGATGAGATCGTGACAGTTTGTCCTGGCCATTCGAGCTAGATCAGGGGGTGGTTTTTCTTATTATTCTGTCTCCTAGACCGTAGTTTTGTAGCTTAAAGACATCTGGGCACCCTCCCAAACGATCAGCCTCTGCTTTTTCTCTTTTTCCTCTTCCTTTTCCCTCTTTCTCCTGTCAATCTATAATCCATTCGTTCGGAAGTCATCTTCCAAACGACCTCAACAACAATAAAGGTGCACTCTCTACACCGTCAGCGCTAATAGACTCGGCGGACTAATAAGAACGAACCACAAACGCATCGACTTGGGCACCTATTATCCCTTCCCGCAATCCGCCACACTAAAGACAGACAGGTACCCAATTGAGGTACGGGACCCGTTGGACAATCGGAAGCTCCTATAACACCCTTCTACGTCATCCGAGACCCTTTTTGGGGGAAGTCACGAAAGCTTTCGAAAGCTACACTTGTTCTATAGAATCCTTTTTTTTTTCCCCCATTGTACCAGCCTTGTTCTTTCCATTGCTGGGAGCTGTCTTCTCTTTTCTTCTTTCGTGCCATTTGCACATAGAAAAGGAATCGCGGCGTTTGCCACCTTTTTAATTCTTTTCAATCATACTTTCACAACATACTTGCACATTCCACAATGCTATCGCGAAACATTCTCCGAGCCCCCATTGGAGCAGCTGTGCGCTCTGCAGCTCCTCGAGTCGCCGGCAGAGCTTCAGCATTTCACACCGGCCGTCTTCTCATGAACAAGAAGGAACCGACAGCAGCGCCTGGATCCTTTGCCCGAACTGACGACTCCATCACCGTCGAGTACCCCGAGGACCATGAACTTCCCTCTAGCAAATTCGTTCAGGGCCGCGGCGGTCAGCACATGAAGCGAACCCTCGCTGCTTTTTCACTCGAGGGCAAGGTTGGCGTTGTCACTGGAGGTGCCAGAGGTCTCGGACTGGTAATGGGCCAGGGCATGGTCATCTCGGGCGCCAACTTGGCCATTGTCGATATGAACAGTGAGTCGAGTCCCTTTGTTTCTAATCACCGACCAGATACGAGGACAATGTCTCAGACGGAAGGTTTTCCATCGTTTCACTGAGAATCATTGTGATTTTGATCATCATACCAAGATGCTATTATTTGGCAGCTGCTATTTTCTTCGCGCATAGCCACAAAATTCCAGCTACTGAAGAACAAGAGCTAACCATTTTTCACTCTCTACAGAAGATGAAGCCGAGAAGCAGGCTGCCGCCCTAGTTGAGACATTCCGCAGGGAGAACCCAGGATCAGCCCGTACACCCAAAGTCACTGCTCACTATGCTGATGTCTCCGACTCGGATAGCGTCCAAGCTTGTATTGATGATGTTGTAAGGGAGCACGGCAAGATTGACCACCTGGTCACCAGCGCGGGTTTCACCGAGAACTACAAGGCTATCGACTATCCCATTGATCGCATGCGCAAGCTGTGGAGCGTCAATGTGGACGGAACCTACCTGTTCGCCACCGCCGTCGCCAGACACCTCATGGAGCGCAAGTCTCCCGGAAGCATGGTGTTTATTGGAAGCATGAGTGGAAGCATTGTTAATGTTCCCCAGCCCCAGGCGTAAGTGCCACTTGTTTTTCAAAATGGCAGAGGAAAACGTCTAACCTTGAAGACAATAGACCTTACAACGGTGCGAAAGCAGCCGTTCGACACCTGGCTGCATCCCTGGCGGTCGAGTGGGCCGAGGCTGGAATCAGAGTCAACTGCATCTCGCCTGGCTACATGCTGACTGCTCTGTGAGTATCTCATGTTGCGATACATGACTCCGCATACGCTAATGTACTACACAAATCAGGACCGAGAAGATTCTAGACGATAACCCCGATCTAAAGCGCCAGTGGACTTCTTTGATCCCTCAAGGAAAGATGGGCCAGCCTGTCGATCTGATGGGCCCAGTCACATTCCTTCTTTCCGATGCCTCGCAATACGTCACTGGAGCAGACTTGCGTGTCGATGGCGGTTACACCGTCACCTAGAGCAGTTTGCCTGGTTCACTTGAGTGTTTGCAATTACGGCGTTCCATAAATCAGGGGCATGTTTTGTTTGATAGATGGCAAAGAGCGGAAAATTGGTTGCGATGTGAGACCTGGGCGAGGATGGAGCTATTCATGATATGAAAAGACATGTCACAAGTTCAATTTGCTAGATAAAGGAAAAATCACATTCACATTAAACATCTGTCAAGTCGAAGGAGGGGGGGAAATGTTTTGACTGATGAATCGCCATTGATCTGGGAGCATGACGATCAAATTGTTACCAAGTCTGCTAAGAGAGCCTTTTGACACAATCCCCCTAGACTGGCTATCGGAACTGTGCATTTCCAGCCTTCGAATGCCTTCTTTCAACACAACATCTTACAGGCCTGATTTAGATGACGAGTCCTTTTCCTTGTTCTTTTTCTTGGTCTTGAACATTGTGGAAAAGATGGCGAAAACAAGATGTTCAATCTATGACATTCTATAAACTGGAGAGAAAAGGGGTGCCCCATCAATGTTTGAGGGGGTCCCTCACTAACAGAACAAAATAAGATCACCTGGGTAATCACATCATTGGCAACAAGACTAAAAGTGCCCCATACGGACCGCACCGCACACCGTTGAGGGGCTTCTAGAAACTGGATAATGGAAGGACCTAATTGGAACTTGGGGTAAGCAAAAACGGGTAAGACAATCCAGGATTAAAAAAAAAAATCCGCAAAATTCTTTCCTCTCGGCATCAAGCAGAGGACTTGCCGTTTATATCCTTTACATGGTACCTTGCTTGGGTACCTGGAACAAGACTAACCACGGATTTGGGAATTTTCTAGAGAAAGAAGCGAGATATGCGATGAGAAGGGGCGAGTCATGTTTAGATCTCGAACCCCGTGGGGTTTCAGAAAGGTACATGATGAATCCCTCGCCAGGTATATATATATGAATCCTACTAAATGTACCTCAGAAGGCTGAAAGCCAAGAGGGGCGTGGGGGGGCGCCTGAATCATAAGACTCGTGATATGTATGGTCTCATTCATTTTTATTCTCTCTCATTGCTGTGTGTAGTGCAATGATTACGAGCTTACATGATACAGTGACCCGCGTATGGACGAGCAGATTGGGATCTGTGTAAAAAGAGAAGCGACAAGAGATGACGAGGTGAAGAATTACTCTCGCATTGAGCGGGAATAATGTTATAAATCGGCGACAAGCCTGAGATCCAAAATGACGGTCAAATGAATCTCACACCGGTGAGGAAGCCCGGTGAGAGTCGGACATTGGCACTGCATGTTTTCCTCTTGACGGGAACAAGAGTTTCCTGCTGCGTTGCATTTTTCTCGTTGGGGGAGGATGGCGTCAGATCTTGTCCTTCCCATACATCTGCACTATAATTCAAAGAGGAGTGATACACAAATGAGAAGAAAAAGGTGAGAGAGGAAGGAAATTGCGCGAAAAGGGTTCAATCGTGCCTGTATCCGGGTATAGGATTGGCAATATCCGGGGTCCCGATGGATGGGGTACGGAGTTCTTGACGGATGTGGGGGGATCAACATCTAGCAATTGACGGGGAAGAGTGGGGGGTTTATTTCTTCGTTATGTTTCCTACCTACACATCAAAGCAGAACGTGGGAGGGCAAAACTGAAAAGTGATAACAAGGTCTCGGAAAGGGGAATCTATGGTCCCTGAAGAGCCGCCCGAAACGGAAGGGGGGCTAGAATACGGATTGCCCAGAACAGGTATATTTAAAAACCAAAAAAAAAAGAAAAAAAGGACAAGGTGCCAAGGTCAAGCTTGTCTGGGGGGATCCATTTGTTTTGCGTGCTATGCAGAATTCGCTGACCGAGTTCAACTACAACAGTACATAGTATGCGAGATGCATGCAATGGTAACCACGTGCGTTGGAGGATCGCCAACTATGGGCGAATGAAGATGCTTTGGTGTCGCAGTCGTATTCCCTCTCTCTCACCCTCCTCGTAAGGGGCAGCTCCGACAGGCTGGACAAGCGTAAACCAAACGGCAGCGTCCCCAAGCAGGCATCATCCCTCATCATTGGATTACTATCTCACGAATAATCCATGAATCGATCGTGATATGTCATCTCTTGCTCCGCGTATCCTCGCATGGGGGTGGAGAGGATAGAAGATACCTATGTAGGTACGTAGGATGAAAACTTTGGTTCAGCAGCGCAGTTTGCGCCATGTTCTCCACAACCTTGGGAGTGTTACGAAATATTGTCTCCATAACAAAACTTTCTTGATACCTGATTTTTGGAGCCAACACAAATGGCATGTGACTGACGGCAGCAGTCAAAAGAAAACCAAAAGGAAACCGTTGTGCTATCGGAAGGGGCCGCATATATACCTATACCTCCTCAGGGATTGGAAATATTAGCGTTATACAAGCCCCATAATACGAGGAGTTCTTACGTATATGCTCCGCATATTATATAATATAATTTCCCATATAATTTATTAAAAATAATATATTTTATATACATTTTATAATTAGACTTTAGCATTATTAATTTCGATAATTTAACGTAGTCGACGCGGCATCGATCGTAAAAATATATCTAAAAGTTTTTCGGGAATAGCCTCCTACGCAGCCTGGATCGCAGCACGCAAATATACGCTATTTAAAGTCTAAATATCGTAATATAAATTAATCCAGCCTTTTATCTAACTTTATACGTTCTCGATTAAATTAAAATCCGGATTACTAAATGGCCACGGTATAACGGGGATATCCATTCTTTTTATCGCAGCTTAAATTAATTTTACCTTATAAGAGGGTGCATTATCGTATTAAAAATAAAAATTACGTAAAAACGGGCGCTAATACCGTTAAACTTTAAAAAAAATATACTAAATATACTTCTCGGCGCCGATGCCACCTATTTCTTTTTCTTAAAAAAAGCAAAGGCCTTTACGGCGTTCCGTAAACGATACCTAAAATATTTAGCCGTAGCCCTTTTTATAAAAAACAGCCCAAATATCGTCGTTTTCTACGTCGTAAATCGTAATCTATTGCTTTCCCGTAAGTTAATTCGTTACCTAAATCTTATCGGACCACAGGATATTCGGGGACGGATTAACTTAATCCTTTTCGTCCGGCTATTATTTAAGCGCCTATTTAGCGAACTTAACTCTCTTCTTTTTCGTTATAACAATTAATCGAAATTTGCGTTTGCGTATACGACGTTAAAATCCGAGCTTTTTTATTATAAATGCGACGGCGTTCTCGCCGTAATTCTAGAAACCAAAGATCAAAAACCTAAGATCATGTTACAAACATGCACCCTCGCATACGGCAGACAGAGGATGTTGGCGCTTAAGAAGACAATATGCGGGGCTCAGGACCGAAGTCCGCAATATTCCAGACAAGGACCAGGCCAGCACCCTTGCCAGCTGTCAACGGCTGTTGACAGGCTCACCACTAGATTAGTGATCCAAGGGTGAGACTCATAATAGGATTAGTGAGCCAGACGTGAGCATCACCACCACGATGGTGACCCAGGAACATCAGTGAGGGAATGAATGGATATATATTACAGAAGGATTTCCTACATAGACAGTCATTACCTTAGTGATTAATCTAAGCATCTATTTTACCTATAAGTGAAGCATTTAATACGCTTTGACGATTATATTTGTGACATCAGTTTAGGATCATCTTTATTACTCTTTGCTCAGCTTAGTATCTTGTTTAACGTTCCCTGTTAGCATAAACCCTAACACCCTTTATACTCAGGTTTATTCTAGAAACCCGTAATATAGTCGTTATAAATCACGCTATGGAACTTTGCGGAGGAAGCGATCGTTATTAAGGTATTATTTAAATCGATCGCGTTCGGCAGCTATAATAATTATATAGCATAATGCCTTTAATGCTTTACGTAATATAAGGGGATTCTTTATTACGTATTAAATTTAACGATACGTATATTTATCGTCGAATTTATCTTTTAAAACGTCGTATTCCTATTTAATCTTTTTATAAAAAGTTTTAATTTTTAAACGATCGTTTTAGGTTAGCTCGGCTGCTTTGGCATTACGCTATTATACCGGCTTTTCCTCCCGTTATATCTAAATCCGGTAAAAACGTTCGGCAAAAGGGGAATCGTAAATCGGCTAATGGTTAATAAGCTATTCTACGTCCATTATTATTAATTAAGGTGGTGCTTTCCTATTAGAGTTTAAATTAATCTGATATGGGTGTTAATTATGTGATGTATTAATTTATGTTCTGCGCCTTTTAGTTTTAATGAGGTGTACGCTTATTTGGGTGGCCCCGGCTAATCCCCGGGAGGTCCCGTACATCTATCTAAACACTATGGGGTTGATCCGTGTGCTCAAGCACACCCCAGTGTATGGGAACCATAATCCACCATCTGACAATTATCTAGTCGGGAGAGTGGTATCTAGTGTAATATGGCATTTCGTATTAATCGACGATAATTATTAATTACTAAAAAAAACGAAAATTAACGGGAATAGCCTATTATACGGTTAAAAAAAGGGAATTCATATATAATGCAATAGCAAATTGCCGTATAACTTCATTTTCAACTTTTGGAATCGATATATTATTACAGCCAATTTATATAGGAAAATACATACGGAGCAATTTACGTCAAAAACAGCCTGTTATGTGGGCTTGTATCGCACTAACATTTCTAATCCCTGAGGAGGTATACATTGCTGAATGGCCCGTGAACGGTTTGCGACGGCTCTTTTACCACGTGCGATCGGAGGATCCTTGGGTTTTTTTTTTTCTTGAATCCCAGCTTGCCAGCAGCCTAGTCAGACCAGCCTCCAGCAAAGACAAGAGACAAAATAATTTGGGGGTTTCGAATCATCTCCGAGTCTGGACCACTTGCCGTGACCTGTCACGTTGCTGGTGACAGGGATTTGTGGGAGCCACAGCGGTTAGAAGCCCTTGCTTGGGCGGAGCTCCAAAACGACAGGGTCTATCTAATCCATGGCGGCCAACTCCGCTCAAGCTTCTTCCTCTCTCTCACCCTTTGATGACGAAGCACGACTGACAGCATTCTTCCATGAGGTTGGGTGTCTTGTAGGGCTCTCGATATGAGGGGGGAGAAAAAATTGGTCTGGGCCAGGAATGCTTTCCCCAGCCTGCAAGTATTTGTCCGCGAATATGGTATAGAACTACGTACTATGAGCTGTCGTAATCAAACAACGCTGAACATTGAAATGTTCTGTCAACGCCTATGCAATGCTGTCAATGAGGACACCTTAAATGCTCCAATATCCTATTCCACAGCGATGAATCCCCTCTAGACCCTCTTTCCATGATAAAAAGCACAATGCAATGGGGAACTTTTATTTTTCACACCCGCTGACCGACGGCCCTGATGAATGACACTGAATGAAATGACAAAACAAAAATATGCGGAAAAGAAAAACGCAAGATGAAAAAAGTATAGCTAACAAGCTAGGCCTAGCCACTGAAGGGGATCTAACATCAAGAGAACTAGCGTCGATGTTTTTTATCGCCTTGTCGTTCAAGAAGAAGGGTAAGCTGGCTCTTTGAGCGGCCAAGGGGCACGCTCGGAGTATTGCTTGGTGCCGTAGGCGTCAGTGTTGTCGTTGATTCTGACCTACGGGGTCTCATTGCCGCCATGTCATCTTGTATTGAACTTGCAAACCTCGCTGTTGCATCATTGTCATCGAATTCAATGATGGTACCCTGGGCGGCCACATTCGAAGTCGTCGCTACGCTCGATGATGTCAGACCCTGAAAAGGCCCTGCTTTACGAGGTTTTATCTCGCGAATGGGCGTCCTGAAGGCGTCACCACTGGATTTGGAACGAACCATTGGCGAAGCAATAGCTCCAGGTTGCACGTGACTTTGTGTGCTGCTGCCAGCGTGTTGAGGCGTAGTATGTTGTGACTTCTGGGTGGTTTCAACCGAGGCTTCCGTCCCTTTGCCCTCTGGCCTCGTCTTTGCAGCCTTCTTGTCCAGATTATTTGGACGTACTGGCCCAGGTCGTTCTAAAGCAGCACTGGTAGTGACATTGAGTGCCTCGGCTTTTCCCGGAGCTGCTGCTGAGACCACGACTCGTTTGCCGCTTGCCTTGTCACTCAGCCGCGGGTCATCCTCTTTGGGATCTGGTCCCTCAACTATTGGTGAAACAGACCGTTGTGGCCCTTGATGCCTCGTGCTTGGCGAGGGTCGCTCATCACGAGAGCCTACCTCCGAGCCCGTTGCAGATGACTGTGAGCTTTGTCGTCGTGGCATGGCAGGCCGTCGCTTATTCGAAGATGCCACGATCTTCTTCTTGGAGATATTACCAATTGGCTTCCTGGGCTTTTCCTTGGTTGCTGAAGAGGTTTTAGGCTTGGGCTGTGAGGATTCATTTGCAGTGGTGCTTGTTGACGAATCGACCTCGCTTTCTTCCTTTTCGTCTTCCACATCTGAGCCAGCAGGAGATACGAACCGAGCGGTGGGCCTTGGACCCGACGATGATGGCCCCCTTGGCTTCTTCAAGATCGGGTGGGCGGGAGGCGGTTTCGTTGAAGATGATGCCAAAGCCTTGGGAGGTTCTGTCTTTGGCGCCTCCTCGTTGGCTGCACCTGGACTGTCGGACGCCTTGCCCTTTCCCTTGTCGGATTGAACATGTTTCAAGATTGCCTGGTATCCATGGTCAGAAATCCCCAAATAAGCTCCAGCGGTTGAGCATACCGGAATCGAGGGCCCTTCGTATCGGTTAGGTGGGCCCCTCAGTGGCACAAAGGTAGGTCCATCGGATATCTGCTCAAAGATCCTGGCGAGTGTCGGACCGGAAAGCTGACTCCTGTCGCTGCCCAAAACATGCCACCAAAAGTTTTCCAGTCGGTTAGCGGTGGGGTCCTTCAGCTTGCCGAAGGTTGTGGTATACACTGAGACTCGATTAGTGTGGTGCACAGCCAGAGTTGTGGAGTGGCCGTCTGAGTACCATGCCAGTAATGCCATATCTTCTCACGTGGGATCACGGGATAACTTGCAATCTCATTGTAGATACGAGAATCGTTGTAAACGATGCCCTTGGGCAAGAGCATCTGCATGGTTGGCGCGTCCATGTTGCTTTTCGGGATGTAGCCAGCTATGTGGCGGACTCCGGCAGGCAACGTCTAAACACAAATTTCGCCAATTCGTTCCAACAACTCATCGCTCTTTGCAGATTGTCAAGAAGCCAGATGTTCTGACCGGGGGTCGGCTGAAGACTGATGTTGGCGAATATCAAGTTATCTGCTTGCTGTGAGAATATCGGTTGTGTGGTTTGTATTTTTCCCCCCTTCTTTCCCTCCTTTGGAAAGCACAAGTTCCACACTAAAGATGTGAATCGGCACTTCAGCACAAAGTATGTGACGTTCGGTGCCTACCTAGTATAGTCCCGATGTGGCGAAGAGAGGAAAACTGGTTGTTTCTGAATGGGAATTTTTGAGATAGTTGAGCAAACCAAGAAAAACAAGGAATGAGCTGATTAGGTATGGATGATTATCTTTTGACGTCTGTGTATCATGTGAATTTGTGGCCCGCCCTGACAGACCGGCGTACTCGAGAACCACTTTTATCGGCAATGGTCTATGTCATGAATGCGCATGCGGAGGTGAGAAGAGTATCAGACACACAAAAAGCTGCTAGAGACAACAGCAGCAAAGGGGAGATTCGACAGACCCTATCTAAGCTGCTGCCCGTGGTGGTTTGTGGTGACACGTCAATGTTGGAGCGTTTTCTTGCAGTCTGAGCAAGCATCAACAGTTGATTCGCCCTTTCCGCACCCCTGGGCGATGCCAGACCGAGCGAACGAAAAGTAAGGACGACAACGGCCCAGACGTCAGATCCGAGACACCAGGCAGGACTATCCACAAGTCTTGCAACGGGGAGACTAGTGGCGGAGGCCGGACCGAAGGCAAGAGAGGAGACAAGTCTTTTTTTCTTATTTGCGTTGAGTTGTGCTGAGTTGTGTAGTCGTGTGTATGTGTGTGTGAGGCTGGACAAGCAAGTAGTACCTAGCACGTAACAAAGAAGGAACTGTTTCCACTCCTTTCTGACGAGAAAAAATAAATTCCCTTTCTGGTATTCCTGTTTCAAAGGGATAATGACTGTCTGGCAGACATTGGCCAAGAACAGGAGTATCCAGACAAAAGTGAAGAAGTAAGGAGACAGGAGTAGTGTTAACCGTAATGGTGGAATAAGAAGTAAAGAAGAAACCCGGTTCGTTGCAAATAGTCAACCACAGTCCATCCAGACAGGACAAACAGAGACTAGGCGTGGTAGCTAGTGGGGGACGGTGAAGACGGATGGAACCCCCATCTGAGAAGGAAAACCGAGCATGAAATTCGAAAATACAATATCTGATTAGAGGCTTGCATGCAAATATTATGTACTTCTCGCTCTCGGGTGTGAGTAGGAGAAAGACGGGACCGCTTCGTAAACATAAGGAGAGGCACGGAGTCGTCAAGGTAGCAGCCAGCAGCCAACCAGCCAGTCAATGTAGCAATGGCCGACCCGGGCTGGGACCTGAGAGCTGGACTGGGCTGGATTGGATGATCTCACAGGCGACAGGTCCGTTTTAGCTGGGCTAAGCTGGGCAGCGACCCCCTGGGCAGCAAAATTTTTGGCACTAAGAATCGAACGCTGGACCCAGTCCCCGCTAGGTTGCAGCACGTTCCGCAGCAGTGAGTGAGCGAGAGTGGGTTCAATTCAATGTTCTCTTCTATTACCTGCGAGCTACGTACACTGATGATGATTACTGCTAGGTAATGTATGTAGGTTCAGGTTGTAGTGTAAATGTTCCTGGCTCGGAGGTAGGTACCTTCCAGTGTGCCCTGCACTCAAAGCCTGCCGCCTGACTGATGCTTTTCTGGCCAGTGCCTTGAAAGTGATCAAAGAACAAGGCCACTGAAAAGGCAGAGCCGAGTTGAAACAAGATACACTGAGCATCGCTGGACATACCCTACCTAGGTAGACGATTGGTACATATCTCGACATGGACTACTTTTGTTGATGGCTCATCAAGCTTGCACCTACATCTACATTAGTGTACCTTGACTGTGTTTTTAGTGAGTTGGACTGCTTCTTGCGGAAGATCCCCGGCCAGGGCGCTAAAGGGTAACCTGGGGGCTTGTCGCCCACCCGTTGTGCGCTAGATTGTACATTGGTCAATACATTTACCTTACCTTACCTATAAGAATGAGGAGACAAGAGCATCAAATGCTCTCACGCTTTCTTCTCGTGGTTGCCTGCCTGCACAGACACTACGGTACCTTGATGCGTCGAAGGTTTGACACGGCCTTTTTTAGATTCATTGTACTTACCGTTCTGCCATCAATAGCTTGCAATTCAGCGAACATTTTGACCCCGTCCAGATCAAGAGCAACCTCCTCTGCCTCATTTCCTCATCAAGGTTTGTGGGGAGGTATGCACATTGGGAGCTACGAGGCATGGGGCTTTGTGTAATTGAGTATGATGTATTTCTCTATGTGATAAGGCGAATAATTGTTACGTTTGTGTTGTATGCGGGAGGCTAGGTATACCAAGGCCAAACAGCAATAATAATACATTACGCAGACGCGGGATGTCTTGGCCGGGGTCGAGGAGCTGTGTGTTTACCTGGTAGGTAGGTATGGTGTAAGAAAAAAAACCGTCACACGGTAATGCAAGGACTTAAAGAAAAGGCCTGTTACTCCACTGGTCCTGTATCACATCAACCCTTCCCCCACCTCGGTACAAATGACACAAGAGAGCTTATTGTGTACCTACCTGTACAGAGTATGGAGGTATGCTCGCACCCGCCCCCAGCATGCCTGGTCAGTTACCATGCAGGCCTACCTTATTGCTTACGGGATGCTCAATACACACAATTGAGTCTCGGGGGGTGTGGTTTGGGGGCATCCTACCTAGGGTAGAGGTGTGTTGTCTTTTTCTGCCTTCGAGCTCATACTTACCTACCTTGGTTATATTATCCATCCAGCAAAACTCTTAGCTATCTACTCACCTAACGGAAATGTCCTCCCTTGCCGAGGTGTTTGCCATGTCCATCTTGGTCAAGTGACCCCCAGAACATGCTTGCTCTTTAAGGTTGACCACGGGGTCGTTTTTGCGAAACCTTGTGCCTGTTCCCGGCAATCTCGCTTTGTTATCCATGAGTAAAGCACATCAATATGAGAACTCAATACCTACTACCTGGCTGGCGGAGAAGGCTCGGCAACCAGAGTTTCAAAACTACCTCCTACCCGCAAGAACCCTACCTACCCTCCCTAGCAGCTGGTAGATTACCTACATACTCACGCCCTATATAGGTAGCCAGCCCAAAACCATCGACAGACAAACAACAAAGTAAGCAATTGGCAAGGTTGTATTAGTAACCCACCATACAGGTATCTCAATGGGTACTTACTGCGAAATAATCCGGTTATCTCGATTCAAAACTTGGCTACTGGATCAAACGTGACAGCCGCACATATCCGCTCTCCGCCCCGATGCACTCCGGGTCACGGACTAGGGCCAGCCCCGATGATAAGGAACAAGGCCGAGTGAGTAGGTACCTGATATGGTATCCCCTTGACGATTTATTGAACGCCGTGGTCAATTTACTGTCATCACATTGTAGATCTTCTGAGAGTGCTGCATTGGGCACAAGTCGTATTCTCGAGAGCAATGGTGGAAGGCAAAAAGGACGTGCCTCGGAGCAGGATACAGCCACCGCCCATACCGACACCCCGAAACCTGGTCTGGCGCCTTGAACTGTGACCCTATCGTGGCCCCGACCTGCCATCTCCGGGATCGCAGCACCATCCCCGTTCTTGCGCCAATGCCCCTTAGGTTGCACTTTGGATCGTCACTTGAGCAAGAAAACACCAGGAAATTTATAAAGCCAAAAATGAGAGATACCCGAACAAGCTAGGTCGCAATGGCATGCCAGTCGTTTCCTTTCCCCCCCACGCCCATCCATCATGGGCACTCGGGTTGTTCTTCACTAGGCGGATTTACCGCTTCTAGAAGGATTCCAGGGTGCCTGGGGGTAAGCAAGGATCTCTGATATGCTGATACAGCCGCATCTGTCAGTCGTCAGAGAGGAGGCCACGCGCCAGGACGCTTTGGCAATAGTCCGGCCTCCAACAAAGCACGGCCAGCAGCCAAACATGCGCGCATCATCAAATCATCAGTCCTAGATCAATGATCCTGCTTGTCTCTTCCAAGATATGCCGCTTTATTTCGGAATCGGCGCTCGTCATTTCTGTCACGTACGCTTGAGGCTGCTGAGCTGGCTGCTGGGCTGGTGCCACGAGTCAAGCCGTGCACAACTCGTGTCAATGGCACATACTGCTAATGGGCCGGAAGCCCACTTTGCCCGCCGGAATCTGCGCTCGTTGGAGTCGAAGCCCTCATGGTCAGCATGAGAGCCAGCTCATATCTGGGAATATATGTTGTTGTTCAATGACAGTGATACGATCAACTCAGAGTTCCAGTCTGACCCTTTTTATTGCCGGTGCAACGATTCAATGCGATGCCAACAAGCTGGGCCGACGGAGTCGCCGTTTCCAGGTGGAAACTCTCGACAAGTTGCACCCGCAACTTCACCGCCCTTGACCTCATTGCCAAGTTATCATACTTGGCCATTAGTAGAGATTCCTTGATTACACAAGTACATTTGGTCATTACATGATAACATCGATTACTTAGCCCGTATTGCCCTGTTTGACGGCATTGAGCACTGTAGGCCCAAGGACGCTCCATCAATTACTAGCGCATGATGTGTTCAAGGCACATGGCAGATGTGGTATTATTGGCTTTGCCCGCCCGCGGGTAATTTGAGCCATGGCAGCCGCTTACACGGACGGGAGTAAGCAGCTGTTTACTCAACCTCAGCTGCCATTACCGTGATGTCGATGCTAATATCGTCCAAACACTGTCGATTGGCTCATATGCCTACATACTACCTAGGTAGCTAGGGCCAAGTCACCCCGCAAAGGAATGAACAGTAGTCGCACGGTTCTGTATCGTGTGACCTTTCTGATCGCGGCATATCCTCAGCTGTGTCCGCCAATCAGGCCACGAAAGAATCTTGATTCGCTGGCTTTCGCTGGATCGCAAGAAGAGAAAAAGCAATCGAACCTCGACCCAGACGACAGGGTACAAGGAAGCATACACGAAAGCCTACCTGCCTACCAAACTGCCATCATGTTCTTATTTTGCTGCTGGACAGCAGCATTAGCAGCGGCGCTGGCGCTTGTCAGGATCCTAGTGACCTGTGATTCAAGCTCAAAAGTGCCAACTCAAATGAGCACGGAATTCATCCCTCGTGCTTGCATGCGCACGCCTCCATTGGCTTTCCCCGCTCTTCCCCCAACGCGGATGAAATCCTTCACCGTATCAGAGAGCTTATTAGAAGTTTCTCACCAGCAACACACAGCAGCTCTGTCAGCGAATTGGTACCTGGCCATGTCCCACAATTTTGGCACAGAATAACAAATTATGTGTCAGCAATGGACGGGCTTACATAGGAGAAAGTGATCTGATCTCCAAAAAAGTTTTCTACACCGAACATCAATTTGCATATTATTCAAATCCCGATACTCATGACGATCATCTCTCCTCGCCCGGGTGGGTGATCATGTCATGTGCGTCGGCCATCGTCTGCCAAACCAGCAACGCATGGTACCAAAGTACTCACTGAGTCACGATCTTGGAGCTAGATACACAGGAGACGGCGCCAACGACTCAGAGCTCGAGTCTTGGAACTTTTGTTATTACCGTGAGCCCTCGTGGCATTATACACGTCCCGAAATATTTGATCCAGCCAACCAATATTGTGCATTGGACACAAATGCATACATACCACTTGGGAAACTTCCTCATGAGGAATATCAATCACACAAGTCCGGCCCTGGCAGATTGTGGTGAGCTTATTTATTATGAGACATGCCATGGAAGCATTTCCTGGGGCTATAGCCACCCTTTCAAGTGCCTCTGGTGCCAATTAATGATTACCCGGGAGACGGGTAGTAGTCGAGGATCAGACAATAGGTCCGCCTGATCCACCTTGATCCCAATACAGCAATATCGTATCCACCTTCATGAAGCACTAGCTGTCGTTTATACTCGGCTCATTCTTGCGAGGAAGACGCATCACATTTGCAGCCGTCGATGCATGAACACTCGTCAGTATCTCTGCGTTGACTACAATGATCGGATGAACCTGACCGCGAACCTACCACCATCGCGCCTGCAGATACGACGTTGCTGCGCAACAAACTGTTCAGGGCGCCGCCTGGTCGCGCGCATCTTTCGTAAGCCACCACCCGGTGAAGCGGCTTGTCGGTGCGCAGGATCACACCCCTCATTCCTACAACTCTACTCACATCTCACATCAGATCGTTGTTTGGTTCACTAGTTGCCATGGCCCGTAGGAAAAACGTGTGCCGCGGCCCGGGCCCTGGCTTTGATCATTCGATCAAACTTAACCTCGCTTAAGTATATCGAAAGTGATCTGCTTCTGATCGCGGAGTGGACCCAGTATAAGTTGGGATGTTTTTATTTTCTTTCTTTGTTTGCTTGTCGCGTGCTCGGCCCATGGCATTTTATTCCTTGGATTCTTGCCCCAATGGCTCGGTTACACACGTGTCGTACTGGGCCCTTGTTTTTCCAAAAGCGAAACCCCAGATCTCCTCCAGGGATGCAAATGAGAAAAAGAACCCCTGAAGCCAAGAACTGCTCTCCAGCACATCTTACAGGACCAAAGATGCGCAGATGTGATGTCCTTTTCCATGGATCAAGAGATAATGTAAGCAGCGGGCGTAAAGTGACTAATGCTGCGCCGCAATGGCGAGTTCCACCACTGAACAGTCACTTGCTTCAAGCCACATGCAACTCTGTCCCCGGGAGATAATGCGAGTACCAAGTTGCTGACAACTCAAGAGTGGTGACTTGCGAACCGCAATATATCCCCTGGACAAGGACCACCAGAAAGAAGCCCTTTACTACGACGTCGAATTGCAGGGCTTCGACACCAATCTACTCAAAGTCACTTCTTTTTCTCAACGCAGTGTAACGTGGAGAGAAACGTGGATCGCAGCACCCGCTGGTCCCCCCTTGTGACAATGCACAGCATTCATTCAAGTACTCTGTATATTGCATACTCGGAGGCACCTGACGGATTATTGTGTCGTATTACTACCGGAGCTGCAAGGCCCATCGCGGGCAGGGCTAAGAATAGATTAAGATCGTTGACGTTTTGTATCTTTGTGCAACTAAATCGTGAAGTCGTTATCGGGGGCTTTCCTGTATATTACCGAACCTCGTGTTTCTCTGCAATTGGCTAACTCGTGGAGGCTCTGCAGCCAAATGCAGCTACATAGATTGAGCCGCTGATCCATGTGCATATTGAGATGCTTTCTATTCGATACTGAACTTGCATTTTAGTCTAGACATCCAGGCATACATACTAGCATCACTATAGGACTGCTCCCGAGATCTGATACAGTATCGGCTCGTCTCAGGGTCCAACGGCGCGAGCATGATTGACTTGTGATCCTTCCATCAGTGTGGGCTTTGCCTCCATCACCCGATGATCGCAGCTTGCGGTGGGAGACTATCGAAAGTTCTCGTACTTGCCTTGTACGGGATGTTTGCAGAGATTTCATAATGGCTTTGTTTACTGATTACTGAGAAAGAGGAAACCAGAAAAGAAAAGCTGTATGCGAAGACTTTCGCGTTTTTATTTGTTTCTCCAGAGATCGATTTCCCTTATTACTATCACAAGAACCATAAGGGTCAGAAAACCCCAGCTGTCCAGTATATCCCCCTCGTCACATGGCTGAAGAACCGTTCATTTGCCCAGGCTTCGCTAAAATGTCCCAAGGCCGTGTAGAATGACCTACCGCCTTCGAATTCGTGGTACCAAGCCAGCGGGTGATCAGTACCCATAGTTCCACCTTGGTAGCACTTCTCATCGATACTCAAGAGAACCTTGACATTGCTGCGCGGGTTCGTCCGGAAGTTGTACCACTCGTCGTGCCATTTCCATTCCGCTGGAAAGTCCTTGGTCAGAAAATCTGCCGTATCTTCGATCTTTATAACGCCATCTTGTGGCTCTGGGTGATTTGTGAACCCTATGAGCCGTGAAGAGTCAGTAAAGAACACAACAGAAATGATATCTTTTCTCCCACGATTGGCACGAGAAGAACGTCGTGCTTGGAAGACTATTATAATGAACATATTGCTCCCAACTACTGACCTGCGCCGACCAATTCTTTGAACCATGTATCGCTGGGCATGCCGTTGCTCGTGCCGTGTATGCCCACAAAGCCCCCGCCGCCACGCACAAAGCCCTTCAGTGCCGAAAGCTGCGCCTCATTGAGGAAATCCCCGCTGGTGTGCAAAAATACGAGGACTCGGTACCGGGCCAAATTTTCCGGGTTGATGATGGAGGCTTCTTCCGACGCATCGCAATCTATGTGACCTGAAGTGGCTGCAAAGTTCTTGAGTGCGTTGATTCCAGCGGGTATGGACTCGTGTCGGTAGCCGGCTGTCTTGCTGAATACCAGCATTCTAAAGGGTGGCGACGGTGATCTCGACATTGTGACCTGTTCAACCAAGGTTTGAGGGTCAAGATGAAGAATAATAACAAAAGACAAATTCTGGAAACGCTTGTCGACTTAAGTATGAGTCAATGATGCAGTGTATAGGCGAGCGAATCAAGGTACCCTCCTAGAGTGGGGCTGCCGTTGCGACAAGAAGGCTTTTGGAGATACGCAAATGTGCCTGATCTGTTTGGTCAGATCATTGCTGGCTACATGGAACACGAGAAGTCAAACTGGCACGACTTATTTGAAGACGTAAACGAAATGAAATGAGAAGCTGGTGTTCGTATCCTTGTAACAAAAGCCGACAGAACATGAACTTCCTGCAAGAGCATTTATAGGAAACACCAATGGCATCCAATGTAACCCGTGTCACTAGTTGAACCTACATATATGTACGGATGAATGTCTAGGCCATTCTTCTTGTAGGAGACTGTCGGAGACCCAAATTCAACGACTCATTTCTAATGTTACCACATATATCCTACAACAAAATCTGGAAATGAATGAAACCAGTCGCGTGCTTGTCGTGTCAATCAGATAAATCTGAACTTGCACTGACAGATTGGGCTTCCCAAGCCGACAATTGTTTGGCAATCAGAATCGTTTGCAAGTTCGGGCTCCCCGAAGCCTCTGTTGTAGACCGTAAGCAGGTCCTCAGAAGTGATTTTGCCTTCACATGATATCCACGCTCGTACCATATAGACGCGAGGTGGCGCATAGCAAATAACGTACCAGGATGCTGGGCGCCTGATCTTGCCTTCCAAGTTTCCATGACATCTAGTGCCAACTTTTCAGCGATTTCCGTCTGACCTTGCGCACAATATATCCTGGCCACTACCATTGAGCTTCGCAACGTGTTGGGATGATCGGCGCCGGATCGACTGCGGTGAGCATTCAATGTTTCCAATGCTAGCCTTTCAGCCTCGTCTAGGTGGCCTTGACTGAGATGTGCCAATGCTAGTTCGAGCATGCAATTCAGCGTAGTAAAGTGACGAACGCCTAATTTCTCTTTGCAATTTTCCACCGACTCAACTCCTAACCTTTCTGCCTTTTGATGATGACCTTGACTGTTGTATACTGACATCAAAAGGCTTTCATCCACAAGCGTATGGATGTCAGTGATGCCGGACGAGGCTTTCTGGTCCTCTATTGCTTTCATGAGAAATTTTTCAGCGTCATCCAAGCGGCCTTGAGAAAGGTGTATTTTCGACAGATTACGTATGAAAACTCGTGTATGAGTAGAATCAGTGCGACCAAACTCTCTCGCGACCATTATGATTTCTGTCAAGATCTTTTCGGCGTCTTCATACAGACCTCGGTCGGCAAATAGCATGGCCAAATTATTCATGGCTATTGTTGTAGCAAGATCAGTCACCCGGCCTTTTGCGTTAAGAATCCTAACCACTTCGGTTTGCAACTCTTCAGCTTCCTCAAGCCTGCCTTGAGAGATACGTATTAGACCAAGAGTGTTCATCGCGAATAAGCTGTCTTTGTGCTCCCGGCCAAGCAGCTTGATTCTGATATCTAGTGCGGCCATCGACATCTGCTCCGCCTCGTTGAATGCGCAGATCTTGTATAGGTACCCAGATGCCTGGTGAAGGATCGTAGCTAACGCTATTGGTGATGTGTCTTCCTCCGACCATAACCTTGCTGCAGCTTTCGCATGGGGAAAAAGAATTTTCCATACTGGCCAATTCTTGTACTCTCCATCGGGAAGATGGGAACAAAGACGGTTGACAAAGTTTTGCTGCCATTCCTCCTTCCGGCCTTGCGTCTCTAACCACCTTCGCATTGATAACTGCACAAGACGGTGCATCTCTAAAGAGGTTCCATTTTTATTGCTGGAGATGAAAGAATAATCTCGCAGAGACGATATGGCTTCTTCAAAGTCCTCATCAGATTTGAAGCTTAAGTCTCGGTGATCAGAAGATGTTTTGGTGTGTTCCCGGGTTTCGTTCTCCTGCTGAGTCTTGCATTGGCGGGATTCCCGATTGCGATCCAAACAGGCTGGCCAAATGCAGCACCAATGTTTGAGTTTTGGACGATGAATCGACGTCTCTTCCTGCTGAGATTTTCGTTCCTCACTTTCTCCTTCTTTCATCTTCACACGACTCAGATGTTTGCCCGGACCTCGTAGTAGACTGTCTGGAATACCTTGACGGTCGCAGAAGCTCATCAGGGATAATAAGTCGGCTGCGCGAGGTTCATTCTCGTAGAGGTGATCGAAGGATATCTGCCACGTCAAAATGATTGAGTTATTGGCCTCGCTATCTCGTCGAAGCCTTCCGCCGTCTTCGTCAAGTAGGCCCATTTTCTTTTCTTCGCTCTCCTGAAGCTTCTTGATATATTGCTTCAGTGAACATCGCGGGGCTCTATGTCGAATATATGATGTGGCTTGGACGATTGCGAGTGGCATATACTCGAGTGCTGATACAAGTTCACCAGCGTTCGTGGTGGTATCCTCTTGGTCATTGAGATCCTCAAGCTTTTGCTGGACAAGCGCTACTGCATCTTGCTGGCTCATGGGCTCGACTGCCACGATGTCGTGGTCCTCGACTATGGATTGCGCCGTATCCCTATAGCGGCTTGTGATGAGGATTGATCCCGATGAGGAATGAGGAAGGTAGGATATAAGAGGTGCTGCGGACGGACTTGTACTGGATGCCACATTGTCTCGAGAGTCCGATTGCACGTCTGGACTTTGGCTTGGAGCTGCCACCAGGAATCCCGCGTCGTCGACGTTGTCGAGTATAATGGTCCATTTCCCACTCTTATCACTACGCAGCCAATTACACAACAGCTGAAAGATATTGCATTGGGGATCTTGTCGCCCAGTTATCTTGACGTGATCGGCGATGTCACGGATACTCTGCTCGTAGCGGGCTGCGTTACTCGCATGCACCCAGAATACCCACGTGTCTGGCGATCGGTCTCGCACCTGGTAGGCATATTCGATAGCAATCTGAGACTTGCCGATCCCGCCTAGGCCCACCAGCGCAACTCGCGCATCAGGTTTGGCACACGCCTCTTGCACTTGGTCCAATATGGTACCTGGTCGCACAAAGTCCTTGTCTCGAGCGAAGGGTATGATTATCGATGGCTTCGGTGGTGTTTCGGGTCGTTCTTAGTCCCTCTCCGTCGTTAGCGATCATCGGAAATGCCAAATCGATTGAGTTGATAATCCAAGACAGGACTCACCCGGAGTAGCGTAATGGTGCTGGTGAAATGTGGTACTAACCGCGCCATGGATCATGCCGGCCTGCAGTCCCGAGTTTCCATCCGCAAAAGATATCGCCGACGCCATGAAATCATGGATTTTCTTTTTCTGGCATCGATGATTCAAATTTTCGTGTTCCGAGAAGACGGGGCAGAATCTACCTATTTGACAAGCAGCACAGCCGCTCTCAGATTCAGCTTACCCCGCACGTAAGGCTGCGCTGAGGACGCCCAGTTACATCCATTTGATAAGCACGACATGCCCATTGAGATATTTTTCACCTGAATAACAACAGTCATACAGAACATGATGGCTGATCCACTGAGTACCGTTGCTAGCATAGCTGGCGCCCCTGTGCCAACTTTACACGCCGTGCGTCTACTTGCACACGATTTACAAAAGCTGAAAAATCTGAAGTCGAATCCCTAATCCCTAACGAAGCACGTACAAGGAAATTTGAAATCTTCCAATATGACTGGTAACGGTAAATGAACCTGAAGGCGCAGAGGAATGCCCAGGTTAATTTTCAGCAGGAAACAGTCAAAGATCCAAAACCAAGGACTAATTTGTAAAACTCTCATCCCACCTATCGTGCGTTTGGTACCATTCTATATGCTCGAAGATGTCTCCTTCCATCTCCATGACTTCGTCAGCATCCTGCTGCTGTCCGGCGAATGTGGTTCCCGAATTCTGGTTCTCTGGATGAACGGACATGTTCATGCCATCTTCTCCGGGCCATTGCAAGATATCCTCTGGATCAATGAACATGTTCATGCCATCGTCTCCGGACCATTCAAAGTCGCCGTTACAAGGCCACAAAGAATGATGGAGTGTGTCCATTCCATCAATAGCATGAAATATCGAAGACTGCTCCATGAAAGACAGCTCAGTATCGAATGAGTATTGCGAAGTCTCATTGCCAAGCAGGTTGACTTCATCACCCTCAGGTCTTAAGAGATGCTGTTAGCGATCCGCATTGATGAAGTGCCCCGAGAGTGAAAGGACAGAAAATTGCTCATACCTGTCAAGTTCCTCACTGTTATCCAATGTCGCATCTGCTATCCTTGCCACCGTTGAAAAGTTCTCGTCCACACATATGGTACTTTCCTCTCCGTCTGAATCTGATTCATTAGTAAAACATTCGGATACTCTGTCGAAGTTCCCCTCAGAAGTTGCAGCCCTGGGAACCAATGGCTCATCTTTCCACCAGCCTAAGCTATGGTGTAGTCCCAACTGCCATATTGTTTCTCCTACCACCTTCGAGAATTCGGCCTCCCGATATTCCTTGGGGTGAAAGAAAAGCCCTCTATCAGGAGGAAATTCGGCGAGTTCTTCATAGATTTCTTGATCTTCTGCTGACCAGGATCTATGGTCGTTGAGTGCCTGTAAGATAGCGTGATGCCCTGATTTCTGAGCATATATGATCGACAAGACATATTGAACTCGACCGTATCTCAATGTAGAGACTCCACTGTCCAAAAGAAGCTGGAGGATGTCGAGGCGTCCCCGACGGGCTGCTTCTTCTAGAGGAGTTCCTTGGCCAGGAATGTCAAACCCAAAGCATGGGTATCTTCTGGCAGACATATCAGCGTCGTGACTAATGAGGCACTTTACAATGCTGATATAACCTTCCGCAACAGCCAATTGAAGTGCCGTACAGAAGGCTTTTGAGGAATGTCCCGTGTTCACATCCGCTCCTTCCTTCAGCAAAAGAGAAACAAGATCAGTGTCACCGGTACTGACAGCTATGGTGAGTGCAGGGAACCCCCATTCGTTGAAAAGTCCGGGCTTGGATGGCTCGTACATGTTGATATCGGCACCTTTGGCCAATAACTTCTCAACCAGCTTCCTTTTTCGCTTTCGGACTGCTGCCTGCAGCGTTGTGTAGTTATGATAGAATGGATAGACCATATTGACATTTTCACATTGCTCAATAAATTTTTCAGCCACATCGTCGCCTAGGTGAGACATTGCGGCATGGAGACTTCCTACATCAGGACGACAGCCTTCTTGCAAAAGTCTTAGGGAAGCTCGTTCGCTTCCACCCATCGCAGCATACTCGAGTGGCGATGCGCCTGGTGATTGAGAATTATGCCATTCATACCAAAGTAGCTCGTCATGAGCCAAACGAGATCTCCAAGTTTTGTGATACTCTGGAGAATCATCCTGTAGACAGTCAACACGTACGGCCAAAACTTGACAGCGCCCCGGTATTCTGCTCTGCGAAAGAGTGTCAATTATATCCAGCCTATCATAAAATGCAGCCATCGATATCGCTGTAGATTCCAATGATAGTTGAACCTGGCTTTTGGTACAAGAGGAGTTTTCTCGCCTCGTGACGAGCTCATGTAGCAGAAGATGCGTGAATGGTGAATGGTTTGTGATGTCCTGGAAGACTGCAGCACAAAGAGCTCCAGAGTCATAGTAATCGTGATCAAACTCAAGTGCAAGAGTCACTATGTCCTCATGCCCACGTAAGATTGCATTCTCCAGATAGCTCCTTTTGGTCCTTTCATCTCTCGATGTCGGAGTAATTGGATAATTGCGGAGAAGAGTTTGTATAGTTGAGGTATTGGGAAGACAAAATAAAGCCGAGAAACTGATATTAATGATTGTAGGTCCTGCATCGAGCAATTGAAGAACTACTGGTTCGTGCCCTTGCTTAGCCGCTTCCTCGAGAGCTGTCATACCACCTCGAATAGATTCATCTGGTCGGACACCCTTTTCGAGCAATCTGGCTACCAGTTCCGATCTTCCTTGCTGTGAAGCTTCAAACAAAACGTCTCCAGAAGGTTTCGCTCCTAAAGCAAGAAGGGTCTCTGCCTTGTCCCATTGTTTCTGTAGAACTGCAAAGAGTAGAGGGGACACCGCGGAACAGGTAAGTGCTCCCTCCCGGTTTGATTTATCGGGCTTGTGCTCAATTGATCGCCATCCGGAGGGTCGCCATTGCTTTGAATATATGTTCGTAAAGAACTCGCTCGGCTGATCAATGTCACATCTGTGATGAATCAGTAGTTCCAGCATATCGGAAGATCCAAACTGAATCGCAATATGCAATGGTGTTGGTAGTCCATGCTTAGATTCAATCCAAGATGTAAGGAGCCTTTCGTCCATTGAGGCACACGCTCCCCACTCCAACAGCTGTCGAGCTGCATCCACCTGATTCCAAAGAACAGCCGCGTACAGAGGTGACATAGCTCCGTTTGTGGAATCAACTTCTTGGCCGAGTTGATTTCTGAGATACGACATGACGCTCAAGTGGCCCCTTGAAGCCGCCAATATCATGGCATCTGATCCGCAGGGCGAGTCTGTCATCTCTGTGAGAGCTTCAACAAGTGTCAAAACCACCACTTCCTTTTCATCGTCCATGACCTCATTCAGTTCGTTTTCATCATGTGTGCTTCTTTGTGGATCGTTTGCTGATGCTGCAAGTCCAAACGGACTGAAATCGCTCAGTGAAGATCCTCTCTGGCTCATCGTTGCACAGATCGTTGCATCGAAGAAAGTACCATTATGGTAAATATCTACGATATCTATCCCATTAAACTCGGAGCGACAGAAGTTGTCCGCGGAGGCCCCTAGCTCAATCAATTGAAGTGCTAATTTATTGTTTCCGTGGCCGAGGCACATTGACAATGGGTCTGGGCTTGCCCCTGCGTAGGGATTGGCCCCATTCTGGAGAAGTATGTCTGCAATCCTGCATGAGAGCTGGTGTGCACGGTGGCAAGCAGCGAGAGATAAGGGAGCCCACCCTGCGATCCCAGAGATCGTGCGGCTAATTCCATTGACGTCGGGCTGAAACTTCAAAAGGATGTTGATAAGATCAACGGATCCCTGAGAAACGGCATAATGCAAGGGCGGCAATGTACCAATGAAGGGTATATGGGTCCGCATCTCCACAGTGATCATCCAGGGTTTCTTTTCCAAAATATTTGCCACAATGTCAAGTGCGCCAACTATTATTGCAGCTTGAAAAAGCTCTTCCACCGCAGCCGCGAGTGTCAAGCTCTCACGGGAGAATTGGATTAGGTTGTGTAGCATGCGCGGCGATCCAAGGCTGATAAGCCGGATCAGAAGGACAAATGCTTCAGCGGTCGATAGGTTGCTTTCCAAGCCATTCTCTTCGTCTAGCACAAAATGATTGGATGCGAGATAAATAAAGATATGTGACAGGGTTTTCTGTTGATCGTGATCCTTGTTGCTAATAAGGGAACTGGCTCGTTGAAGATTTTGTCCTGAGAAAGATTCTGGTAGAATACTTGAGAACCGTGCTGCCATCCACTCAACACTGAGGAAGGCATTTTGCAACTTTGCTATCTCTTCAGATTTAGTAAGTAGCTGTATGGTTCGACGGACAAGGTGGGATAAAACGAATTGGATAGTCGCCGGTGTTACAAATTTGGCAAGATCCTTCTGCTCATATCGTGCCAGGCGAGATATGGTGTCGTTTCCGTGGTCCTCGGGCTCTTGCGTTCTCGAATTTCTCCCACGGGTCGTTAAAACCTTTGGAGCTGGAAGTAATTTCATAGAGACGTTTTGCAGAAATTGGTACCAGGGAAGCGATCTTGGGAATACCACAAGTTCTGCAAGACTTGGGCTTGAAGCACGTGGAGTGGAGACGAAGAGGTCGATTTCACTTCCCGGAGATTCGGGTGTTGTCTCGAGTGTGGAATTCATGTATCAGCGCATGAATCAATGGATTAAAGGCAGAGCTTGGTATCTCACGGCGTAGTAGAGTCGGTCTTTGGTGGCGAGCCGTTTCGTCTGTCACCTTTTTGGTACACAGACGCTTCCCGGACAAAATCACCACGGACTCTTTCCCATCAGCTTTACGCTTCCGCACAGTGTGGTCGATGTAGCGCCACGTATCGGAGGACAAATTCTTGTGGAGTCGCCATTGCTTTGCCTTGTGTTGGAGTTGGGGCTTCCTGTACATAAGTCAACATGAATGCCGTCTCAAAGTGCTCATGTAAGACGTACGTGACATTCAAACCGCGGTTGTTGAGTGATGCGACAACCTCGTCCACAGTCTTGTCGCCGAGAAACTCGGTTCTAATGTCATCTTTCCATTTTTCCCATTCTTGGTTGGATATGCGCGCTGTGTACTTCCGCTGGTGCGAGTCTGACGATGACGCCATCTGCGATTTGCTGTTAATCGACGAGGCTGTGATGGTTCTGCTGGCCAGCGGGGAACAGATTCCCACGAGTGTTAGAAAGGAAAGTGGTCGGAGGTGACCTTTGTAGTCCGGTACAGAGGTGACGAAGCATGATCTCTGAATCTGACCAGAGGTGACAACTCGAATTGCTATGGGGGCAAAAGAATGAAGATCCCGAAAGAGTTTCAAGGTGGACGCGGAAAGATGGGTTATTTCTATTGCTCCCCAGGTATCTAGGTACCTAGGTACATGCCTGATAGGCACCCTGTCATACAGATTACATACATCGGCTGGGCAGCGAAAGTGGGGACTACTCGCTGGTACTCCTTCATTCCTATTGGGCACGAACAAAATCAGAATTCCTGTACATAGTACATAGCACAGCAGCAATGGATGTGGCTAGTCGTCAGCTGCTCCTTGGCAGGGGGTCTGATTGGTCTCTCGCAAAACCAGAAATACACAGTACAGCAGCACACCGAGATCACAACGTAGCCTACGTAGATGGCTATAACAGGGGTTTTCATTGGTCTCTCGCATAATCAGAAATACAGCTGCATACAGAGATCAAAACGTAGCCTAGATTGTCTTGACGCGGGAAGGAAGCGAAACTTTGACCATATCTTTGCTGATTTTATGACTGGATGTGATTGGTTCCTGACATAACCAGAATTCTCCCTTCTACGAGGTCCCAGGCGCCTTGAGGACATGCGTTTTCATTGGCCGTCGACAAAAACTGAAATTCACTAGTTGAGCCTCTGTTTGTCCTCTGTCCTGCGCATCAGAGGTGATAATGCGCAACTAATAAGTTTCAGGACCATGAGGTAGCATGCTAGACTTCCTAGAGTCAGTTTTCGCCGGGCAAAGCATATTAGATTTATATATATGAGCGAAACTGCTGTCAGTGTCGTGTCTTTCGTAGAACCACCTTCCAACTCTCATCACTGCCCAAGGTACCCATCTCACAACAGCCAACAGACTACCTTGTCTCTGCGCATCCTAATCATCTACTTTGTCTTGTACCAGAAATGGGAAGCAACACGCACACTCATCACTCGTCCCAGGGGCGCACCAAGGATAAAGCCACAAAGAACAACACCAAGAAGAACAGAAGATCCGGAGCGTCCTCTGCTACAGCTTCAGTGAAGACGACGGCCGCTACGCGTGGCGATGGAAGTACAATTGAAGCTTCCTTTTGCCAGTCCACTACCGCATCATTTCAACTGAACAACGACCCATCCGATCATACCACTGGCTGCTTGCCTCAATGTGATCACTCCTCCTGTCCAAACAACTTTGATGGATATGTTATGAATCCTCAGGGCATCGATTTCTCGGGCATCGGAAGTCAATTCGACGGCATCAATACCGACCCCGCCGTGTTTGATTGGAGTCAAGAGGTCAGAGATGGCTTATAAGTCATCGCACCTGACAGGAATACCATATGACTGCAAAACATTTTTCGCTTGATTTCAAAACCGGTGTACACCTATCTATGGATGTTGGAATAAAGTGGTTGGGTTTGATATGTGGTTGTGAATAGTGGGAGCTGATCCGCGTTCTTTTGTGTAGGGCTACTGCTAGGAAATGAATGGAACTTTAAACATCGCTTTTGACTGATTAGAAAGTTTGACAAGCAAATGCGAGGCGCTCCGGTATATTGAATACGAACGTACAACATTGAAGACTTCAATGAATCTATTTAGAGGCCCTCCTCATTGAGCTAAAGACAGAGGATATTTCCAAACGAACCTACCCACACGACCCGATCCTACTTGGTACCATAACAAAGATATTAGGCCGGGTCTCTTGGTTGATGTACTATTGATTGTAATTTAGGGAAAAGCGAAACGTTGGCCGAGATGTAAAGATAGAATATGACCGTTACCTGTATCATCCCGGTGTTACCATGCTTGATTCCTGTGCTACGGTATCGTGATGGATATATCCTCTGACCCGCGTGAGTCGCAAATAGCCAATGTGAGAGAAACTGGGTTTTGGCATGTTGGTAGCCCCAACCTTCATGTAAGGGCGGTCAATAAAAATCGGAATACCCTCACGATACAATGGCGTGGACCCAGAAAGACGCGAACCAGACCAAACCGCATATTCTGAAAACTACTTGATTTATTGCAAGTCGGGTTCTGGAAGAACATCTGTGGTTAAAAAAAAAAAGTACCAATATTTCAACGTATTTTACATAGTAGAGTGTTGCTACTACACACATGGAGCACCACAGTGAGCCGGATGAGATGCGAGGCAGGTTTATCCCTGCCGACGAATGTTGCCTCTTCTCCCTTTTGCAACTGCAGCGTGTTCGATTCTCATGCGCAGATAATCCTTGCTAACATGGTTTAGAATATGGTTCCTGCATTGCCAGGCAGAAGCGCCTTGACCAGTGACTAGGTCTAACCAAAAACCTAGATGGTTCCTGCATCAATCTGAACTCTGTTACATGTTTTGTGCTCCCCGCGTGATGATGGAGTCCTTGTTCTGCACAGATCGTGATCTACCTCCTCGGCCTGGATCCCTCATGATTGCCTACTCTTTGGCCTATTGATGAGTCCGTACTTTCTACAGATATATGATGGACTAGTCTAAACAGCGATATGTAGACCTAGTGAATAATGATTCCATGGTTTGTGGTTGTTGCGTGTCCGTCTCTTGGTCACTCATTATGAAGACGTAAACAGTTAATTTTCTCTCGCAAAAGCCTTTCGAAATTGTTTTCTACCGGTAAAGTTGTATTTTTTGTCCACCCTTCTCGTCATATTTACTTAGCTCTTTACCTTGTTTTGTCTCGTACATCTTGGCCACGAATTTTCACCACCTTGACGTCCAGTCTTTGGCGGCGCCTGGGGGCACCTCTGTAACCTTGATCTTACATTTCTCCGCGATTCCTGCTTAATATTTTCAGGCCGTAGCAATAGCAATGTTGCTGCCATTTCTATTTAAGAAAGCATGCCGTGCCGTGCCTTGGGCTACGAAATCATTTCTTGAATATCAAGCATCCAACATAATTGTCAACTCATTGAGCTGTACTGCTCCAAGTACACTAGCTACGCAGGCGTCACACTCGAAGTCCAATAGATTCAAATTCAAATAACAATGGGGATATTCCTACCCCTCAAAACTTACATTTTGTCACTGCTTAGAGGCGAGCCAAAACGTCCTCCTGCCATATATCAGTCACAATGCAGATTGCTTTGTGCGCTGCCGGTGGACCTCATATACGAAATATCCGACCACCTCCCCAAGGCATCGGTGGCTGCCTTGTCGCTCACAAGCAAGACGATGTACCATTTGTTTCCTAATGCGATATCACAACTGGGGCGATCCTCCCACGATGTGACTGATTTCCTTATTCTGTACGAAAAGGATGTCGCTATTTCGTTATATTTTTGCCATCAATGTATTCAACTTCATGATTACACCTCGAAATGGAAACCCGGCACAGCAAACCTGAGGGCTACCCTTCAGCCCCCCTGCAGTCCAAATCGCCCGAGGTGTGTGGACATTCACTTTGAATTTTACCACATCCGCCTCGTCATGAATGCGCACTTTTTCGGTCCTGGAAAGGGTCTCCCTTTGAGTCAACTCAGCCTTTCTCTGAGAAGACTCACAGTCATTACGGTTGGGCTCGTAGTGCCAAGAGTACACATCAGTACCTACCTTGATGGTTGGAAATTAGAGTCGATGGCTAGAATAGTCAATGATCAGTTGATTATTGCTACTCGCCATATGACTGTCTTGCGTGGGAGCAGAATGGAGAACTTGAGGAACGTTCAAGTCCACAAAAGCCATCATGTCTGTCGACACCTGACTACTCACAACCCGAGTTTGGTGCCATATGCTACGGACCGAGGTTGTCGACAAATCACAGTCCTTGGCGATCATCCTCGCATGATATCAGATTGCACTGAGAAATTGGGATTTTGCCGAATCTGTTTAACGGACTACGTTGTCACGGTGAAGAAAGAGCATGGTCCCTTTAGAGATCGCACGTACCCGGAACCACGAGAAATGTGGGCAATCAACATTACAGCCTATCACCAAGTGGGTGATGGCCGAGATCCTTTGGATTGGAAATGGAAAGCCTTCTCATCACGCCCATGGGTGTAGACAAATAACTCCTCTGATATTGGACGTGCGAGGTTTCTGAGATCTTGTCATCCAGCGGGTGCAGTCAAGGCGCGCTGGGAACAGGGTGACCCAAAGAATCAGAGAAAAGTTCCCACACCAGCTTAGGGACCCAGTGGTTTCTCTCTCTTCTCTTTTGGACCAAGTATTTTGTTGCACTGGACGCAGTCAGTACTCCCCGCAGACCACCTTCTCGAGTATGTTAGATACCTCTTCGGCGCCTCTGTTTTGTAGATCATAGATCAACTTAGACATTCTTGTATGCTTCCTCGATCATATTTCCTCTTTCGCACACTGGCTCGGGCGAAATCTTCATAGTCTAATGCACTAAAGTAGATGATATTTCCCAACGGTCAAATCAATGTTATTACATTACTTCCCGAGGCTTCCCCTCTTTGTACTTTTTCTTATATCCATCAAGTATTTATGCATTCCCTACGGAGGTCTTTAAACTAGGCACTCGCCGAATCCATCTAGTTCCTTCCTGCAAAGACCACCGCCTCTTGCCTGGGGGCAGAGGTTATGCTTTTTGGACTTCTGCCATCTATGGTTTTCTGGCCGAGATGAAGTCAAAAGTGATTAGCCACTTTCTCACTGGCGGTTCTACCTGGAACCGCTGCCGCGCCCACTTGCTCCTAGAGCAGTATGACATCTATGACTTGGAGGATGATGATGAGAGCGATGTTTCCCAAGTCCCCGAAGAATAATGATGGACTCGACTTTATCAAGTACTCGCGCTACTACCACAAAGGCACTGATTCCGGACACGGCACGTGATTATGCTCATAAAATAATATGATACAGCTTCGACTGTATGCCCCCGGTATGGATATTGTAATGCTCAAAAATATTTGCAATACCTACAGCGGCAACCAAGATACCAAATGCCGCCCCCCCCCCCCCCCCCCCCCGGGGGGGCTTCCGGCTGCCAACAGCGGTAGTAGTAGTGGTAAGGGTCCTCAAAGCCGAGTACGTGCTTTGCCGTCTCATCTAATTAAGCTAGGTGACCGAACACATCCTAGTTTTTAATCTCTTGTTTTTATATTTATGTCTAAATTTTTATATCGATTTTCTTTCCTCAGAAAAAAAACTATGGTGCTTTCTAAATCCATCTCATGATCCAAGTACGAAGATTAGTGTTCATTCATCACAGATGTCTCTTGTCGATGTATCAGGGAAACCAGGTCCAACAAACGGCTAGAATAACCCCACTCGTTATCGTACCAGGCAATAATTTTGAAAAACTGTTTACGAATCAGTCTTTTGTCTCTGAACCGGCATCGGTGCACATAGGCTTACCTGCTGATTCAACTCCAAGGATGCTTTACTGTCAACAACTGCACTATATGAAGTGCCCAACAGATCGCTGCTGACCAGGTCTTGGTCGCTCACTTGCAGCACTCCGGCCATGGAGCCGGCAGCGGCCTTTCTAAAGATGTCCATGACCTCGTCTAGCGAAGACGGCCGGTCCGTCGCAACTGTGAGATCCACCATTGACACATCGGCTCTGCATGAATGTTAGTCAAAACACATGACGGGTGTGATTAAGAGTAGCGTACGTAGGCACACGAATAGAGATACCCTGGACCTTGCCTGCAAGCTCTGGAATTACGGCTGTGACGGCCTTGTTTGCGCCCGTGGTCGTTGGGATGATGTTATTGAAGACACTGCGACCTAGAGATTGTGCCTCATTAGTCAAGTTGAATGGAGCGGATATGTCACTAGCAAAGTTCTTACCAAGCCTCCTGTTCTTTTTGCTGTAGCCATCCAAGATCTGCTGTGACTGAGTCGCGGAATGAACTGTTGTCAAGAAAGCCTGCGTTACTCCCAAGTTATCGTTGAGAAGCTTGAGTATAGGCGAGACGCAGTTCGTGGTGCAACTGGCAGAAGATATGACACGATTCTTTTCCGAGGGCATCAGATTGTCTGAATTGACGCCATACACAAACGTGGGTGCGTCAGGACTTGGTGCCGATATCACCACCCTTTTACAATGTGCTTCGGTGACATGTCGGATGGACAGGTCTGTCTTGTTGTGCTTGCCGGTACATTCGATTACATATTCCACACCAAGCTTTTGCCAGTCCAGCTGCGCAATATCCCGTGTTGACACGAGTGTAATGGTTTTGCCGTGTATCGGGATTTCCTCTTCTGAAATATACTTGATGTTGAAAGCATCTTTCAGTAGACCGTGTGTTGTATCATGTCGAATCAGATAAAGAAGATCGTCGGCAGTAGCGCAGGTGTGGTTAATGGCCACCACTTCGAGATCATCTCTGAGGAGGGCTTGGCGAAGGGCAGTTCGACCTAGACCAATGTGAGTGGCGGATCATAAGGGATGGAACCAGGAAGCACACCGACCTATACGACCGAATCCGTTAATCCCGACCTTGGCCTTTGGTTGAGGAAACTCCGCAAGCGATCCCATGATGACTAATGAATTGATGACTGATGACCTGGACTAATGTAGTATGTATGCCTGCCGTGCCGTGTCGAACCATTCGTGGCTCAATCCACTGCCCTTTCTAATATTCTTTTTTCCGTTGCCGGCTTGAGGTACATTGATACTTTGAACGGAGATAGTCATATACGGGCTCCGGTGCTATGGCTATGGCGGCGCTTAACCGATGCCATCCAAGCCCAGACTAACACCCAGGCGCAGTAAGCGGTGCTCGGGTTCGGATAGTACGCGCTTCAGCGGAGATTGTCATGCCCGGTTCAGATGGCTTGCTCGCAGACCTACTTGAATTCGCAATATATCAAGTCGGAATCAAACGGGCTACTACAAAGGAGCTTCGGACTCACAAACATCCTACTCTCGTCCGGATTGTGGGAAGCTCACCGGGGCGCACACGCATTGGGAGCATACTGAACCGATCGCAGCAAAAGAAAAACACCGCTGCTATGGCTCCTTGACTTCGGCTTTTCTCGGTTCCACGGTAAGATATAGTTTCCGTGTCGGCCATGCGAAGGCAAACATGACGGAGTGAACATTATGCCGAATCTTTGTCTATGATGCATAGCTCGCATGCTGTCTATGTCAAGCCTTCTCACGATTTTAGCCACGATGAACGCGTGTTCCATAACGGCACTGGCGGGCCTCTTTCCGCAATCAACACCTGAACTCGGTCTAATTGTGACGAAGACCACAATGACGCCACAAAATCCTGATATTTGGTCTTGAAAGGAAATTCAAGTGGTCCGAACATGGTGATGGGGCTTCGAAAATAGGTTGTCGAGATCGGACCATGCAACAACGAAACAGTAAGGAATCGTCTATGCTTTCTCCCTCGATGGGTCTCGAGGACATTGCTGCCCAACAAGAATTCGGGGACACGAGCCTCAATGCTAGCTCGTCCAGAATGTCATTGTATGGAACTTATCTGCTGATTCGGATTGGACAACGTATCCATCAATGTATAAGATATGCGACCGAGCCGTCAAAGTAGTCCCCGCGAGTTTCCGCAGCGCTTCTAAGCCAACACAATATCGTATGTTGTCACATTGTATGCCGGCATCAGATACCGAAAGTCCTTGGCATCGCATGGGCACAACATCAAGCATTGATGAAGAGTCTAGAATAGCCCGCACGTATGGATTTCCGAGGTTGGCTACTATAAGCAATGATGACTGCCACTTTCCGGACCTTCCATTGATGGTTACCCAAGTATTGTAGTATAGTCCTCACTCGTAGCCCCCTTTTTAGAAAGGAAGCAAGTATCCTAGATAGCTAGCTAGATTAGGGTAAGTTGTTCGCAGAAGCCGAAGCCAGTGAGTATCTAGCCCGCGTGTGCGGCGGCATGGCCTGTCCAGGCCGGCCGGACTATTTCATGTCCGGCGCAAGTGGACTAATCCGCTCGGCGAGTTCTGCAATGCAATGCAATACGTACAGCTGAGCCATGACATTCCCCCACCGTGACCGTCGTCGATCTCCTGTCGGATCCAGATACAACGTCATCCCACCCCCCGTGTTTGCCAAGACACGTAGCTTTTCACTCTTCGGGAATTGGTAATTACACGGGCGGATCTGGTCAGTTTCTCGAGCTTCCAACGTGTTTCTCGTACCAGGAATCTGGTTGTCGCCCCGCTGCCAAGCACCAAGCAGGCCAAGAAAGCTTACCCAAAGCTTGCCCACTCCCAACCCCAAACCGCCAGTGTGGTATGAATGGGGGCCACAGGAGAGCCAATGACAAGTCTGACACCAACCCCATTCAGTAATAATCCTCCTTGGGTTCACACCGCGCATCACGCGATTCAGCAGCGTCCGTTTTTCTGGGGCATCATCAAACCTCCACGAATATGGATACTGACCCCAGCTCCTTGCGACCTTGATCCGCAAAACCCGGAGTAAACAAGGCAGACAATTTGCGGAGTAATGGGGAAGTTCCTCGTGTGATTTTCCTTCAAATTGACTGCCAAGCCACTCCTTCTCGGTCGTTGACACTTGTCTTGTCTTGAACTTTCTGCTCTAGAAAGGTTGCCGTCAATCATGTCTTCACCACCTTCATTCCTCGGCTTCAGAGGCCACGCTCTGCGGGTTGCCCAGATTGCCTTGGTTGTAGCTCCGGGATTTACTCTCTTTGGTTATAATCAAGCTGGCGTTGGACCACTTGCCACTCTTCCCAGCTTTGTCGAGACTTTTCCTTCGATCGATACCATCTATACCTCTGGCTCTCAAGAAGCCGTCAACTCGACGCGGAAGGGTGCCGTCATAGCATCGTTCCAGATTGGAGCCTTAATAGGAGCCTTTTCTTGTCTTTTCTTAGGGGACGTCCTCGGTCGCAGGAAAAATATCTTCTTGGCCGCAATCCTCACCATTATCGGACAGGTTCTTCAAGTCGCTTCCTACAATGTCATCCAGTTCGTAGTGGGGCGTGTTATTCTTGGTATTGGTGTTGGCCAGATCAGCGTATCCATTCCAGTATGGCAAGCAGAGTGTTCGTCCGCCGCACATCGGGGAAGAGACGTCATCACGGCCGGTATTTTTATGTGCGTGGGATACGCTCTTTGCAAGTAAGTCTGTTCTGTTTCTCTTTTATTTTGTGTTCTTTGCAGACTTGGAATATTGAAAGCTAATGAATATTCCCATTGTAGTTGGATTGACTTTGGATTCTACTTCATAAAGAACTCGACCCTGAGCTGGCGCTTACCTTTGGCCGTTTCTTTCATCCTCTCGCTCGCAGTCGCCATCTTCATCTTTTTCCTGCCAGAGTCTCCACGTTGGCTAGTCCGGGCCCACAAGGTCTCAAAGGCTACGAGGGCCTTGGCCGCTTTGAAGGACCTGCCGGAAGACCACCCAGCTATTCGAACCGAGATTGCCCAGATAGAGTCATCACTCGAGACTGTGGGAGCCAAGAACACGTCACTTTTGAGAATGTTCTCCAAAGATGACGACGAGAGGCTATTCTATCGCTTTTGTTTGTGCATAGCACTGCAATTCTTTCAGCAAATGTGTGGTGGAAACCTCATCTCCGTCTACGCTTCAACCATTTTCCAACAGAACCTCAAGCTCGGGACTTCGTTGTCGAAAATACTAGCTGCCTGCGCATTAACATGGAAGGCAATGTGTTGTTTTGTCGCGTTTTTTGCGATTGATAGACTCGGCCGTCGTACTGTGTTCATGATAAGTGGTGCAGGCATGAGCCTTTGCATGTGTTGTCTGGCAATCAGTACCAGGTTAGTAATCGTTGTTATTTCTTTCCCCATCGACTGGCAGTGGAGTGCGATGCAGGGTCAGTGGAGAATCATGCACAGAAAGCTTCGCTGCTCTCGAATGCACGACATTCTACTTTTGATTCGGCCCCATGTCACCCATAGAGACCAGTTACTGACACATTGTCGAATAGTTTCCCAACCACCAACCATTCTGCATCCATTGCCTCGGCATTCTTTATCTTCCTGTTTAATGCGTTCTACCCCTTTGGCTTCTTGGGCGGTAACTTTCTCTACTGCACCGAAGTAGCTCCTGTGCATCTCCGTGTCAGTATGAACAGTATAAGTACCGCCAACCACTGGCTCTGGAACTTTGTTGTGTGAGTACCGAGAGCCAAAATAACATTTCCATGTGAATAATGCGCTAACATATTCTGAATTGTCAGCACCATGGTTACACCTGTAGCCCTGGATACTATATGTTTCAGGTACTATATAATGTACGCGATGTAAGTAAAGAGTCTAAAGGACCACTCTCTTTCTTTCTTTTAGTTTTGCGTGTCCCTCCAAAAGAGTAGAATTTGAGAAAAGGAGTGCCAGATGGCTACTTGTGACTCAATTTCTTGCTGAATATTCTATACAATTTGGCCAAGACCCGAGAGCTAACACATTTTGACTTGCAGAATCTCCGCACTGATTCCCATCTCTGTCTTCTTCTTCTATCCAGAGACGATGAACCGCAACCTTGAGCTATTGAACAATGTCTTCAAGGACGCCTCGTCGCCATGGGACATTGTTGCCATGGCTCGAAAGCTACCTCAGGGCGAGGTGGTGGACGGCGACAGTGACGAGAGCGGAGGCAAACATGCCCCGGAACACAAAGAGAATGCCTGAGAGACTTTCTCTTAGGCCTGATTAAGGGAAACGATTGCCTTTTTGCTCTCTTGGTGATCTTCCCGTTGCTTATTGCAGAATTGATCCGTATAAAATAGACTATAGAATTAGTCTCTGTATAGCAACGCTTAGTGAGATCAATTCATCAAAGCATCGTGACATGATAGAATCAAAGTTACTCAAACAATGGCGCAGCATGATTCCTTCGGTGTTCTTAGTGCATTTATCTTCGATGGTGATGCCTTGATCCCTGGTCCGTGGGAAGATACATTCTGTACTCACCGGACGAGTTCTAGTCAGTGGACGAAGCCAAGCCCAATGTGGGCGTTAGCGGCGGGCTTGGAAAAGTCCGGCAGCACTCCAGCTGCCCTTGCATGCCAAATGTTCAACTCAAGGTCAATCAAATGTTATGAAAGTCAATTAGGCATCTGAGAGAAATTGAATGCTAGGCTACATATCCTACTTGACAAGATTTATGTAGATATAAGACGCAGCCTCCCTCAGAACTGACATTGATTGTTCTGAGAATGGTTTGAGACCACGTTTGCGCCTGGTAAGGACAAGGGTTCTCATTGGGAGATTCTGTTACTTCGATGCCTTGAGTAGCCAGCGAGATATGCAAAACTTCTTCTCTCAAAATCCCCATCTAATCAGATGTTGCATTGTGCCTCTGAGTCAAGATCGGATATGTACCTGGATGTTAGTTCAGTAGTAGTTCATGGTAGTGGTGATGCAGCCTGGCAGTTAGCGAATTTCAGCGCTAGCCTAGCAAGAATGAGACTTGAACACAGCATGTCCCTGACCTGCTAGTGAAGGAAATGTATCCACTGTATCCTGTACCATGACACTAAAGACGACCACCAATTCGCCCTGCCCAGGGTTCAGTCAACATCGCATCCGGGGACCCCTCGAAACCGAGTCTTGGCTCTTCCGCGGGGATATGGCCCACTACAACTTGTCTTCTCACATGACTTGCATGCACAACTGCACGTCTTTGTTTCTCGGTCTGCCAATGCTTCTTTGCATGTTCTTTGAGTTACACTGAGGCTCCCTACCGGAGACCTTGCGTTGAATAGATGCATGACAGCTGCCAGTCTTGCAGCAAACCATGAGCGACACCACCAGCCCGCTGGAAACGCGGTCTAATCACACCGATTCCAGGTCGCCTTTGCAATCTCAGCATCCACCAAAACGGAGACGCACCAGCTCCCATACTCATGGAACCCAGGAAAGGGGACTCATGAGAAATGGAGGCGAATCCGGACAACCTCGATTCATCGGCAGTGGTAGCGGCATACACTTTATCCGCACCGTGTATGATGTGCTATCTCGCAGCGCGGCCGGGACGCGCAAGATCAACAGGAATCAGATGAGGGGAGATCTGGTTCCCGGAGAAGATGATCAGCTGGTTGATTCAGCCTCGGAAATTGTTGTCGCTACTCCTGGCACGAGAGCGAGCGCTCCATTCTGGCGTGCAGAAGAAATCATTGACGATACGGCACCCGGGGCGCCGTCTATCAACTTTGATAACTTGACCCGCTGGACACAAAGTTATTTCGTGAATTGGCACCCTGCATTTCCATTTCTCCATGGACCAGAGGTTTTGGAGATTTTTGAAAAGGCTGCTACAACGGGTATTGCCAATGTCACCGAGGCGGAAGCAACAATCATTCGCGCTCTTCTCTCCATATCACTGGCCGATTCGCGCCAGATAGCGCCCAATACACAAGAAGCCATTCCGTCCGGATGGGTCTTCCTCAATCAAGGGCAAATTGCCTCGAGTCTGGTATTTGCACTAGAGTGTCCGGCAACTCTGAAAAATATCCAAGCTGCTGTCTGCGTGCAACTATTTCTCGTGTCAATGCTGCGCTACAATATGGCATCAAGGTTGGGAGGAATCATTGTTCGAATGGTAGGCAGCGGAAAACGCCAAAGGCTCTTCTCTTCGGGTTTTTTGTTCACTAACTGTATTTTGTTCACTGGCTCCAGGCTTTTCATCTAGGTCTTTACCGCTGCCCCGCTCGATACTCGAATTTTAGCCCTCATGAAGCTGCCATGCGAAAGAGGATATGGTGGTCAATTTATTGTCTTGAAAGGATCATATGTCAAGCCTTTGGTCATCCACTGGGTATAATTGACGACGACGTGGATGTATGTCTGCCATCAGTGGAAATCCATGGTGATGCTGCAGCAAGTGCCGTCTCCGATGAAGGCTCAGAAGGTAAGGAATATCTAGTCATTGTGATTCATACTCTACTGACCTTTAAAAGCTGATCCCTTGCTTTTCTTGACTTTACATGCTAAACATGCACGACTACGAGGGCTCATTTTGGAACTCCGTCACAAGTCTATAGCTATCCGCTATGACACGATGGAACGGGCCATGTTGGTACAATCTGAGCTATTAAGATGGGTCAATGACGTTCATGAGAGAACGGCAGATCGTGTTGACATTGAAAGTTCTGGATTGCAACACATCATTTCGCCCATATCTCGCTCCCAGCGTACTTTGCTGTCCCTCATGTACCATGAGTCTGTGATCACGCTCAATCGGCCGCTTCTTGCTTCGGAAACAAAGAGCCCAGCTTCACAAGCCGCCTTTCAAGCATGTGTCAGCGCTTCAAGGTCTATTTTAGATACTATCATCATGATGGGCCAGCACGAAGACGGAAACTCATTTAACAATATCTGCGTTTGGCCTCTTCAAACCTGGTCAGTATGGATGAGTTCATTCATTTTGGCTTATGCGGCCCTTCAAGGGGAGACGACGGTATCTTCGGCCCACAAGTAAGTGCTATTCCGATGGAGACGAACTATGAGCTGCAGTGTAACAAGCACCCAGGTATGCCAAGAAGGCGCTCTACATTCTCAAGCAGCTCACTGCTAGAGGGACATCTTGGCCAGAATCATGTGCCCACGGTGTGGAGTATTTGGTCTCTGCACTGCAAGAAAACCAAGAAGGCTCAGGTCACCAAGTCACCAATAATACATTGTTGTCCGCGAGACTGAATGGACAACGACAGGGTTCGGCATCAGCTGACCCAAGCAGCAATACCCACGCACAAGATGGCAACACCACACAAGACTCGAGATCTGTGGGTCCTGACACAACCCTGAGAAATTTCGCCTTTAACCCTGCCGGGTAAGTTTGGCCCAGTCCTCGAAGTTTTCTTATTCGCTCGCTAACCACGGTGCCATTATAGTCTTTCTCAAGTGTTCATGACCGACGATGTTCGAGCGCGGACACCATTTGAATCACAATCATGGAGGCAAAGTCTAGACCAGACGTTTGTACCCGACGGCGCTTCGTCCATGGACACGTATGGTCAAGAGTGGTTTGATCCCATGGGAGTTCTAGACTTTTCAAATTTTACACAGTTTGGGAGCACGGATACGCCTTTCGAGTTCAGCTTCTATTGAACGAGCGTAAATGTCTCAGTCGGACAAGCGAGCTAAGGTTATGGACACGTCGAGATTCTAGAACCTGCCGTGTCGCCTGCGAAACTCCGGAATGAAGGGGGATGGGATAGAGCAAATATTTATGGACATTGCAAAATATTGCTCTGGTTCGCCAAGAGTCCGTCCCTTTACCAGACCAGGGTCTCTTAGAAAACATGATGCGGCGTGCAAGTCCGAGTCTGTCGGTCCGTGATCATGTCCGGTACATGATGCAGCGCGACTCGGACTGGACATGCTCCGCCCCACCAAGATTGGGGACCGCCAGTATGACCCGGACTTGCCATAGTCCGGCTTTCTACATTGTAGACTTGCATATAGTACTACTATACACCGGACCTCCAAATAGCCTGAAGCGACCGTCCACTGCCGTCCACTAAAAGTCGTTCGGTCAGCCACCTGACACTAGGTATTTAAAACAACTTCCACAATGATGAATGCGCTTTTCTACTGTATGGCTCTTCTTAGCCTGTAAATCAACAAGCACACAAATTGCTAGGAATAGTTTGCGAAAGTCTTCTCTCTCCCTTTTTTTTTTTTAAGTGAAATTCACTCCCGCACTCTTCTCTGTTCAAAACAGACGAGAGCAGGAAGGAAGGAGGAAGGCGGATAGAAAAAGCAAAAGGAGAAAGAGACATAATTAATCAGTCAAGCCTTTTACCAAGAAATTTCCCATCTCAGTTCATCTCAATTTCTGCCCATGAAAGTTGGTAGACAATGTTGCGGGATGGTGTTTCCTTGGGCAATCAGGGCACCGTATCCGCATTCCTGACCACAAGTGATGCATGCATTGCGAGAGACACTTAGAAATACATTTCTGAGTGAAAAACCACTGAGGATATTGTAGCTTGTCCACGGGACTCTGAAATACTTGACTATCCCATTTGCTAGCAAATGAAGCAATCGCCATTCAACTTGACAAGAATCCTGCCAGACGAGAGAGCGAAAGTCTCCGGCGACCAACCAAACCAGATTCAAACAATTCCACATTATATGGCCATTTCACAACTCCTAGCGGTTGCATGGCTAGACAGACAGAAATAGCTTTAGATGATTCACCACGTGATTGTCAACCGACGCGACTCAAGTCTGCGTGGAATAAATGATCAACACGGCGAGTTAAGGTACACAAGCGCTGCGACCGTGCTCGCCCTTCAGCCCAATGTTATAGCGGGGGATGGCCTAGAACTGAGCACTAAAACTCTCTTATATAGTGGGTAGCATAGATTGTGGGGTTAAAGTAACACGGCAGGTTTGGCAGGTAGGCGAGCAAAAGCGCATGAACCGCTCTCTTTCCAGAGTAGAAATAGAATTTTCTCCTTTGGTATATAACATGAATTTTTGCCAAGACGAGATTTCTTCGAGCATTCATTCACATACACATACTCGGGCTTGAACAAGTCCTGGGGGGAACCAGTATACCGTTGTCGTCAGCTCCGGATGTCCAACCCAAAGACCGTTAGAATCTCCCTGTAGCGACGCCCGCAATGAGAGTCATGCTTGATTCCATTCTACCTAGTGGCCACCATGCCTATGCCAACGCTACACGTTATGGGCAAAGAGTGATACCGATGCAGTGGGCTGGTTCCTGCGCCAAGACCCTCCCCCGCAAACGCCCAGAGACCAACCTGCGCTGCTCATTGGTTTCCAGAGCCCTGGCTTACACATATGACCTGATTAGAGCTGGGTTCAATGGGCAGTTTTTGGCCTTTCTCTCTCTATCTCTCGCTCTCGCCCACTCTATCGCTCGCGATATCCATGATTCCTACTCCTCTCCAACTTTACCGCTAGAATAAAGAGTTGAAGATGCGGAGATGACTTTGTCCGTTTTCTTCTCCTTCTTCCCCATGGGGTTGAGAGTCTGGGGGGAAATGGAGTAGCTGAACCAGTCTGTCGGTGAAGTATGTAAAGGGCCACTCCTTCGCAACAAAAAATGCACAATATCTTGTCGATCCAAGCTCGCTCAGGTTCCTCCAAGCTCAGCCTACCCCGACAAACCAACCTCAGGAGAAACACTCGCCTCCCCTCACGAAAGACACCAAACCGCAGTCATGACTGATGTCCAGTCTGTTGTGCCTGGCAAAGCGGCAAAAGCTAGCGAGCCAACGAGCCAGCAAATCGAAGCCATTTACGACGAAAAGTACAGCGATGAAAAGGCAGTTGATGCGGATTACTCTGGCGCCACCAAGAAAACCGATCCCGCCGAGATCAAACTGGTCAAGAAATTGGACTATAGAATTATGCCCATTCTTTGGGCCATGTATTTCATGAATTATGTGAGTTTTTGTATATGGCACAGATTGTGAGATTGGGCCGGGCAAATTACTGAAACGTTGCACAGTTGGATCGCAACGCCATTGCCAATGCCCGTCTCAACAATTTGGAGAAGGACTTGGGTCTGGTCGGCTCTCAGTATAACACCTGCATCTCAATCTTGTTTGTTGGGTACGTTTTCATACTTACACTGAACGCAACATGCCATTGATCTATTTGCTAGATATCTGCTCATGCAGATTCCGTCCAACATGTTGATGTCGTCTGGAAAGATGCGCCCATCCTTGTATATGTCGAGTTGCATGGCGGCGTGGGCACTCGTGAGCGCATTGACTTCTATTGTGCATAATTACACAGGTGAGTTGCGTGATGCAAAAATTGTACACACCGTGGAGAATGCTAATACTCGTTCAAAGGTCTCGTTGTGGTCCGATTCTTCCTAGGTATCGCCGAAGCGCCTTTCTACCCTGGCGCACTCTATCTGCTCTCCATATTCTACACTCGAAAGGAGATTGCGACTAGAATTTCGATTCTTTACTCCGGAAATATATTCGCCACCGCCTTTGCTGGTCTGATCGCGGCAGCCACCTTTTCGACTCTCGACGGCGCACATGGTCTTGCTGGCTGGAAATGGCTGTTCATCATTGAGGGCGTCGTCACCTTTGGCGTCGCTGGTATTGGAATCATGATGCTGCCCGACTCGCCACTGACCACGTCGTGGTTGACCCCGGAAGAGCGACAGCTTGCCCACGACCGCATGGTCCGGGATACTGTGGGCAGCGAATCCAGCAAAGGCACTAGGGCAGGATTCTTCCAGGCGATCAAGGACCCCAAGCTTTACTTGTTGTGCTTTATGCAGAATATGCACCTGTCGGCTTGCTCTTTCAACAACTTCTTCCCTACAGTGGTTGGCAGTTTGGGATTCCAGACGACAATCACGCTGGTTTTGACATGCCCCCCCTATTTGGTCTCTGGCATCGTGGGATGCATAGTCGGGTTTACTTCTGGGCGATATAACGAGCGCACCTGGCACATTACCCTCAGCATGGGCGCCGCCCTGGCCGGCTTCATCATCAGTTGTGCCACGCTGAACACGGCCGCTCGCTACCTGTCGTGCTTCCTCTTTGCCAGCGGCGCCTATGCTGTCAATTCCGTCATTCTGGGCTGGGTATCAGCAACGCTGGGGCAGACGCCCGAGAAAAAGGCCGTGTCCCTGTCCATTGTCAATGTCGTTGCCAACGCCTCGTACATTTACACGGCCTATCTCTACCCCAAGAGCGACGGCCCGCGCTACCTCATTGCCATGTCTAGCAACTGCGCGTTTGCATTCTTGACGATTGCCTCGGCTTGGATTTTGAGGTTTTGGCTGATTAGGATCAACAAGTCAACTGCGAGGGACGGACAGCTTCAGTTTGCGTATTAGATGATGCAAATACCGGGTCACATTGGCTGGCACAAATTAACTCAATGCTTCACTTGACAGCCATCCAAATGGGCAAGCGAAAGTCTATGCTCTGTGTATCTAGCGACAAGAGGGCGAGTGAAGAAACAAAGAACCACCCCCGGAGCGCAATAGCCGGGTCCTGGGACAGGCCATTTGATACCTCCGCTCTTATATATGTATACACATTTGAAGACTCCAATTTCGAAATCATGCCCGCCATCATGATACTTGACTTTAAGCTGAACGCATCAATGTCTTCGCAACCACTCACTAGGGTATGAACGTCGAAAGAGTAAAGCCTCTCTAACGCAACCTTTTACCTCAACTGCAACATGACGTTTTACGAGGCACGAAATCTGATGTGTGCAAATACACAACTCCCGATGGAAAACATTAGTTGCAATAGGTATACACTTTGGATTCTAGACTTGCCGTTGGTAGTCGGTCTCTCCCATTCATAAAATTCACATCATTAAACATGCCATGCCAATTTAGAATATTTGTGCCAAGGAGTGCGACCTGTCGACGATGTAAAGATCGTACACGCACCCTTATTTGTGCCTTTCTGTGCATTGACTTGTGTGACCAAGTTACTCTCGTGAACAAGGATATGCCCCGGCAGTATTTGCAGTTCCGGTGGGATGCATATACTCAAGATTGGAAGAGCGGTGGAACGGCCAATCAGCACACATTATAATCCAGCTCCACTCTAGAAATAATTACCATGCAACTATATCGTATTCGGTTTTCGATGAAACAAGGCTTTCTCAATGTTGACTTATAACATAGTTTGCCAAGTCATAAGCCGGGCCACGACGCTCCACGATACCGTAATAGTAAAACTGTTGGTGTTTTCTGGCTTGTAAATGAATCGAATTATTCGATTTGAACTGGACGAGTTTGAATGAAAAATGCACCAATGAGAAAATCATGGATGTTTTTGAGAGATATGGGAAGTATAAAACTGCCTAGGCAAACGAAACATCAGCCATGCCGAGCTTCAATTGAGCAACCTAGACCAGAGGCTATACACTTTTCTCCGCCAGTCTTTGTTTGTTCCCCTGATCAATCTTTCAAGATGAAGTTCACTGTCAGTGCCTTGTTGTGCCTTGTCGCCTCGTCACAGGTTGCCGCTCTCGGTACACCAGTGAGACGCAGCCTTGGCACCGCAACTGTTTCCCTGGGGGCAGCCATAGGCACTCCTTCCCAGTTGGGGTCAGGGATTCTCTACGGTATTCCTCCCAACGACGACGGTAGCGCATCGACACAGATACCAGACCATTTCTACACGGATATCGGATTCAACCTGGGTCGTGCTGGGGGTGCGGCCTGGGGATCCCCCAACCGGGGCTGGTCATTCAGTCCCGCAGAATATACGGTGGGCTTGAAAGTCTAAGTTTTTGATTTCGAAGCTTTGAAGCAAGTCTGACGTTTGTTTGCCCTCAGTACCGTTTTCAAGTGACACTCTCAAACTATCGAACCACCAGGCAACACGGCGGTGACTTTTACTTGTTGCCCCATGATCTTTGGGGCATCGACACGGACGGCAAGCCCTACCCTGGCGACGACGGTGATTGGATTTACTACGACCAGTTTCTTGACCAGCTCATAAGTGATATAAAGGCCAACAGCATGACCGATGGCTTGATTATTGATATTTGGAACGAGCCAGATGCATCGGGGCTCTTCTGGAGACGAACCCAGGCCCAGTACCTGGAGATGTGGGGCCGTACTTACTATCGATTAAGGTCAAGCCAGCCCCTTGCAACATATTCAATGTGTATATCAACTAATAGTTTCACAGGCAAGATCTACCTTCTGTTAGTCTTTCAGGTCCCGCGACGAGTTGCGGTCCGGCGGACAACAACCCAACCTTTACTGGTTGGGCAGAGTTCGTTGCTCAAAACGGAAGTATCCCGGATATCTATACTTGGCACGCTTTGAACCCAGCCCTGAGCCCTTCCACCGACGCCAGCTATTTTGCAAGTCTGCGCAGCTCACTGGGATTGCCCTCCAAACCAATCTGTATCAATGAGTATCTTGCCTATGCCGAAGAAGGGCCCGGACCAGTAACGTACTACCTGAGTCAATTCGAGCGCTTGGGTATCAGTGGCGTCAAGGCGAACTGGGCCAAGGGTGAAGCCAATGCCTTCGCTCTGCATAATTACCTGGCCAACATTCTCGGACCCGAAGGCGCCACGTCGGATTACTACGGCAACGGGGAGTTTCAGCTATACAAGTACTACGCATCCATGAGCGGCGAGCGTGTGGCAACCACCCCTTCCTCTGATGGTGTCTTTGAGGTCTTTGCCACACGGAACCCGGTTAAAATGATCACTGCTGCTCGTCTGAGCACTGACTCTTATACCGTGACGGTGACAGGGTTTGCTGCAGCAGGCTTTACCGGAACTACAGTTACAAAGCATGCCTATGGCTTTGAGTGGGACGGTGTCTTTGGAGAGGTTGACGGCACGGTAGATTTTGGGACCGAGGTGCACACTGTCAGTGGTGATGCGGTATGTCTTCCGTCTGCAACACCTATCAGCCATCCAAGCTCACTTTTGGTTAGATTTCATTCGATGTATACCCACGATCAGTGAATGAGGCATACGCATTTGAATTTTCCTAGAGACGGTGCTAATGGTAAAGTACTGATCGGTTTACCATGATCGCTCGCGATGCCTCCCTCTATCTTCAAGAACCGTTAGTCAAGTAACGCCAATCAAGCTTTCATTCCGCATCGATCTCCTCAAATGGAACCGAGAAGTTGGGCCAGCACTGGACAACAAAACAGGGCGATGCAGACTATGGCGAACAAGGCGCTCTGTTTGTATAATTAAATTGAGTGAGCCATAATCGAGCAAGGTGGCAAAGTTTAGTTTGTAATACTAGTTTATGATACTTATTACCATTTTACACATGAGAACACATGGAATTTTCAAAGGCCACAAATTATGTGTGATTTGCTATTGATTCCTCTTAGATTATACCTAGACGTCATGAGCTAAGCGCATCCCTGCGCTGCAACTGGAAAGGTAGCATATTGGTACGTAAATAGTTCCCAGGATCCTCTAGTAGAGTTCATGGCGGAGAAAGATAAATCACGTTGGCTCAATCGATGTGAAATAAATGTCTCGAATTAAGATTATTTACATGCCATCGATGTAGACAATCACAGCTTCGCTATTCAACACATTGACAGTGGCAACTCCATCGTCCACATTGATAGTCTCCATGACTGGACTACCCGTAGTATAGTGACCCTTGCCGAGATCAACACTATAACTCCACTGCTCCCCAGCCCAGCTCACATTGTGGGTTGGCCCGGCGTAGTCAAAGCCTTGCGCAGCGGCGCCAAGGTCAGCGTGAAGTCGCCGAACTGTAACGGACGTCACGCCCGCGGGGAGTGTGACATTAAAGTCTTCACTCCCCCGTTCTCCTCCGAGAGTGCCGTTATAGAGACGCAGATTGACGAGTGCCAGACGCAGGAGCGCACCAGACGCATTGTCGTACGCCGAGTATGCGCTCAGATACGGCCGATCTTCTCCGAGATCAATCTCTTGCACAGCAGTGTCGCCCTCGGCTCCGATGAAATCCGCCACGTAGGCGGCAGCCGGGAACGGGGCGCGGACCTGAGGACCCGTGTTGGTGTCGACCGCCGAGTCGTCAGGCACCCAGAACTGGCGACTGGCCGAGGGCCGACCTGCCAGGTTGTTGACGCGCGCCACGCCTCGTGTCATGCAGAGCAGGTTGAAATCGACAGCCCAGAGGGCATAGCCGAATCCGCTTTGAAACTGTGGTGGTGCGCCGCCTAGGACTGCTGCGTCCTCGTCAATGTAGTAGGGTAGACCCATAGCCTTTGAGGCTTGGATACTTTCCGAGTAGTTGGCGAGGCGATTGGTAATTGTATAATGATTGAGCATTCTTGCTGTGCGTGGTGTGAGGAAATGACACCATCCTTTGTAGATCTCATCACTCACCTTGCATTGTGGCATCATTCCAAGTCTGGGGTGGTTTGACCTGGTAATAATGCTCGGCTGTATTCTTGAGCAGACCATTGTTATTCATTCCGGCACTGAGTGCATCTGATCTGTGGAGCACGTCAATATAGTTTGCAATAATAAAGACCAAAAAGATTGTACTCACAGCTTCCATTTGTTTCCGGTTCCCGCATTCTCACTTGCCGTGTTACTCGCTTCGAATATCTTCCGAGCATCGCCCGTGAGATTCAGCGCATCGATGATAGCGGCTTGAATCTGCAGAGCGTCATCGACATACTTCTCAGCCGTGGCATCGTACCACTCGGGCTCATTGCCTAGAGCAATGGCATCGACCCTTTCTGCCCCAACATTCTCCCAAGCCTGCGTCACGTAGGCGAGAGTCATGGTCAAGTTGACAGTGGAATTGAGAGGCGCCTGGATGTTGATCTTGGCACTTTGAAAGCTTTGAAAGCCTTCAAAGAACGAAGGTCCTAGACTGTAGTATGCATCGCTACCGTTTGGGCAGTCGCTGCCGTTACGTTCGAGGCAGATCCTGTTCTCGGTCTGTGATGGATCATACGAGAACTTATCACCGCTTGTGCCACCAACTCGAAGGACTGGCGGGGCGCCCATGCGATCCGCGATGGAGGCGATGAGGTTGTTGGAGAAGTCATTTGCATAGTTATTTAGAAAGGCATTCTCAATGCCAAAGCCAACAAAATCCTTGGGGACTATAGGCGCATCATCGTCCTTTGTTGCCGGGTCCAATGAAACAGCCTGGGTTGTTGTAGCATTGAGGAGAGGAAGGCAAAGAGACAGGTTTGAGTAATGCATCTTGTAGTTTCGCATGAAGTGCACTGACTCAAGAAGCAGTAGACCTGGAGTAGATTTGCGATTCAAAGCATATTTATAGCGGCAAACTACGTCAGCATGATTGACCAGTCAAACGAAACCGAGCCCTATAAAATGAGCTAACGTTAGCCCGTCTTAGGCGGCCGCATGTGTAGGGGCCTGTTAAGATGTGCTGTGTATAATGTAGTCTAGTGCTTACATACAACGGGCCTCGGTCGCCACCTTCTATGATTGGCTTGTCCTTGCACCTCGAAAGGCGAATCCTGCAATACAGGCACACAAACCAATCCCATTGACATCTCATACTTGAATTGTTTCTTTTTGGCTTTGTTCTCCTTATGTGAGATGATATGACGGCGAGAGACTAACCCGACCAACGTTGACATGCGACAGAGAAAATGTTGGTAGATCAGGGTGCGAAAGAATCTCGATCTACCGGCCACCGTGCTAATCACAAGCCCCCGGCTCTGTCAATCCTCAGCACTTCTTGACCCACAGCACCGCTCAAAATTCAACCCTTTGAGAGCATTGGCGGTGACTGCACGGTTAGACAGGTCAGCTGGATGGTATAACAACTGGCCCTAGGCCGTTCAACTGAATACTATACATACTTTGAATATATTTTATTCCGATAACGATCAACACTCATGCTGACATCTTCCTACCCCTTGACTTACCAAGGATAAGTGAACACAAAAGCTGAGCTGAGCTAATGCAGATCAGATGACGGGTGGAAACAATCTGTCGATCTCAAGTCGGCAGTGACAGAAAACCCTTGTTGTCTATTAGTAGTCGGTGTGAGCGATGGGATTCGGTACATGGCCGGTTTTAATGCATACATCAGTTCGTGCCTCGAATAAGGTGTGCAAATTTATATTCAGAAACGCGGACTTGGTACCTGAACACAACCCTGTGATTGATGATCCGAAAAACTTATACCAGGCGGACATCAACTTGCAGAATGCTAGCTAAGAGTCAAGTCCTCCGATAGTGATGCTCTTGACATTTGTGTATTCGGCGAGCCCATAACAGCTTCCTTCCTTGCCGTATCCACTCTCCTTTACGCCCCCAAACGGGGCCTCTGCAGCGCTAATCTTGCCAGTGTTGGCGCCCACCATGCCGACCTGCAACCGCTGCGCGACGCGCATGATGCGAGCATAGTCGCGCGAAAAGAAGTAGCCAGCCAAGCCAAACTCGGTGTCGTTGGCCAGACGAATGGCTTCCTCTTCGGTATCAAATTCAAAAACTGGCGCAAGGGGACCAAACGTCTCGTCTCTGCTCACAATCATGTCCGGTGTCGCTCCAGAAATGACCGTCGGCGCAAAAAAGTAGCCCGGCTGCTCTGGGGCTTTGCCGCCTACTTCAATCTTTCCACCCTTGGCCAGCGCATCCTCGATGTGCTCTCTTACTTTCTTCACGGCGGCCTCGTTGACCAATGGGCCTTGGGTCGTCGAGGGCTCATACCCGGGACCCATTTGGAGAGCCGACACCTTTTGGACCAGCTTGGCCGTGAACTCTTTGGCGACGCTCTTTTGCACGTACAGACGGTTTGCGCACACGCACGTCTGGCCCGAACAGCGAAACTTGCAAAACATGGCGCCCTCTACAGCAGCATCGAGATCCGCGTCCGCAAAGACAATAAACGGCGCGTTGCCGCCGAGCTCCAAGCTGACCTTTTTGAGCGTGCCCGCGGCGAGTTTGGCCAGCATCTTGCCCACGCCCGTAGACCCCGTAAAGGAAATCTTCTTGACCAGCGGATTGGTCGCCAGCTCCGTGGCCGCCTGGCGGTCCTTGGTCGGACACACCTGGATCAGGCCGGGCGGAAACCCGGCCTCGACCGCCAGCTTGGTCAGCGCCAGACAGGTAAAGGGCGTCTCGCTCGGCGGCTTGATGACGACGGAGCAGCCCGCCGCCAGAGCGGGTGCCACCTTGCGCGTAATCATGGCCGCGGGGAAGTTCCACGGCGTGATGATGCCGCAGACGCCTACCGGCTCGCGAATGGTCATGAGCGTCGTGTGCGGCATGGATGACGGGATGGTGACGCCGTAGGATCTGGTGGCCTCCTCGGCGAACCACGCAATGAAACTGGCGGCATAGGCCGTCTCGCCTCTGGCTTCACCCATCGTCTTGCCATTTTCGAGGCTGAGAATCGTGGCAACTTGTGAAATAAGACTTTTAGTCATGAAGCTCCTAGAAAATGACATGGTGTCTGCTTACTATCTTCTTGGTTTGTCATGATAAGTTCATACCATTTCCTAAGCAAAGCGCCCCGGACAGCAGCCGTGGTGCTGGCAAAATATTTGTCTCCGGCTTGACTAGCATCCTGGATCGCCGTTTGAAAGTCTTCAAGACTGCAATTGGCTACTTGGCCCAGCACCGAAGCTGAAGAGGCCTCTGTAAACATGTGCGGTAAGAATCATGTTTCGAAGTGGAAGTTAAGAAGAATCAGATCATTTACCATAGACATCGAATTTTGCGTCTTTTGATACCCATTCCCCAGAAATGAATGCATCTGCGATGAAGAGACTTGAGTCTTTGAGCTGTATGCCACCAGTCAGATGCAAAGGCCGGCCGTGCGACAGACTATATTTGGTACTGACCTTGGACTGCACATCAATCTTGCTTGTTGACGCCATTGTTAATGCTCTTTGAATAAAGCCACTTGGAATATGTTGCAAGGTTCTGCAGGATTCTGCTCTTTACGATGTCGAGTATAATACCGTGACGTTCAGCGATCTCAGTGGCTACGATGCCTATATCAAAGTCGCAAACAACCGTCTTGGCACCATGGTTAGTGCCAATCCCGAAACGGAAATCACAGGCCGTCCTAGCCGGAAGTCTAGAGAGTCTTGGAGAGCACCATCCTCGGAATTAGCTCCCGAATACTTCAATTGAACGGGAAATGATGTAAATTCCGCTAAGCTGCCGAGCTGAATATCAGCTGCTTTGTAGAGAACAGGAACATATGTATTCCCTGTTTCAAAACCCCTAGCCAACGTACTAGAGCACGCCACGATCGCCTTGAGACAAGGGAAAGCAACAACAAGCATGCACGTCTTGCTCCGAGTTTACAAACCACGACAATTCGACATCATACTTGAATTTTTAGAAAGGTGATATTAGACGAATTTCTCTACATATTGAAGCCCGCGAACCCCGTAGTCTCTCCGGTAAACACCCAGTCAAGGTCAAGGTCGACCTCATTGTTTATTATATTTATGGCATCGGAGCTTTGCGGGTCTTCGCCTAGACCATGTCTCGTGTCTTGTTGGGACAAAGGCCCTCCCTGAGACCGAGCCCTCTTCCGCGGGGATGAATAGTCGTGCCCAGAAGAGACGGACGACCCGGGTGGACGACCTCGAGCGGCACGGACCTGGACGTCCCATTGCCGTTGAAGAATGGTGAGGAAATCCCGGACCCGTTTGGCGCTCTCCCATGCTGGAACATACTCGTCCAGCGCTCGCAGGCACGTACTGAGATGGAGGCCAGTCTCCTCTCGACTAAAGTCACCAAAATTGGTGAAATTGGCAAATATGAGCAACAAAGCAGCCGATCCCGTACAGTTGACGGCCTGCACATTTATGCGTCGAAGTGTGTAATGTATTTCGTAAATGTTGAGAAGTTTCGCAATGCTTATAGCAGCATCTATACATCTCTTCCGCGCATATTCAAAGGAGAGGCCTCGTGTGTCCAGAGTGTCAGTTGACTGCCTAAAGCTCTTTGACATTAGAGGTCTGTGAGTGTATATTATATGTTGGTAATATTGCATGCTTTAATATCAATCAGTGATCCGGTCAGGCATCATTTCGCGTCGAGAACATACTGTAATAGTAGAACATAAGGTAAATATCGCTCTGTCCGATTATCGGGGTCGACTTGAAGCGATGGAGGCAAATTGAGTTGCCAGTTGGTCAACTCTGCAGATGCCGTGTGTGTCAATTGTCTGAGGGTGTCAGTGGAAGACTTCAGACTTCCATACCTGCGAGACACCAGATGTCAGTACATTCGATGTGTTTCGGGTCGATCTGACTTACAGGCCGTAACCAATAGGCGCCATAAGCTGCCACAATAGTGCCCTATGTTTGCTCAATGTGTCCAAATCAGTTTCCAGTGAGGCAATGCTTGCCTGACGATCGGTGGGTTTTGTGACAGTCACATCCTGCATATTGATTCGTGAAGGTCTACCGAGGTGGAAACCCCACATTCTGTCCCCCGATCAGTCTCTCATGATTTTGAAATCATGGTCATGGCAAAATTACGTACTGGTCAGTGGTGTAGACACCCCAAAACACCAATCTGCGAAGATCTGCCTCTTTTTGGCTCAGTTTTCCGGCGCTGACATATGGAGACATGTCAACGTGGAGGGCCAGATCAAACGACAGGCGTACCGCCATTCCTTGAGACATGTCAGTTTCAAAAGCTCCAACAAACTTTCCATTGTAAAGTATTTACCACTATACAACCATCCTCTGGCGTCTCGCTTGCACCCAAAGTCATGCCCACTCAGAACAGTCATGGCTTGCACTGTAGCAAGACTAGGGGAATCCAATTCAATCTCCAGCAAGGCCTTTGCCCTGTCGGCGAAGAAGTCGGAAAGAGATTTGGGAAATGTAAGGAACCCTGGGTAATATCGAGCTTCAAAAGCAGCACCAAGTGCCAGTCTGGAGAACGCGTTAGCCTCGAGTCATTGCACAGATTGCTAGTAGACTTACATGGCATTTTCCAATGCCTCGGAGAAATACGGGGTATCCTGCTTCTGTTCTTGCCACTGGACCATGGCTTCTTCATACATTTTGCGGTCTACAACACACATTGTTGGATTTTGCCACGTAAAGTAGAGGTCTGTCAGGTGCTTTCTCAGACTGTCGTCGACATCCTTGTGTAAACCCAGTCTTTCCAAATACTCTTGGCCATCGTTGCGAACGCTCCGGTGTATTGTGAGGTTATCAGACGGCGGCATCTGCACCAAATGAAAGTCTGAAGTAGGCCCGAAGTAGCGCACGTTGCCCCCGGGCCCAATCTGTAGACTGCCCATTCGGTCAGAGAGTTGTTCAACAAGCGCGTCGACCACATCCGTTGCACTATCTGCCGTGCTCGATGTCTCTGGTTGTGGTGTTTTGATCGCCAGAGGTGATGCTCCAGTGTGGGGAGAGGGGATGCTGCCCGAGACCGAATGGTTGTAAGGTTGCAGATTGGGATCTTCGGGCGCCGCCTGAGTGTCAAATATATCTCCGCGAAGATCATTCCAAGTCCAATTCTGGGAAGGAAGACCAGGAAAGGCCACATCTACTGGATCTTTTGCTCTATTTATCTCGTCGATGATGCCATCGTCCAGACATTCTAGCAAAGGATCCTGCGTGGTGCTATCATTTCGCACGTGGGAGGTCCGTGGCGATGTCGATTCATCACGGCCGGACTGGCAAGATTGAGGAATATCGATGTTGAGCCTCAAGGTTGACAAGACGCGCTTAAGAGTGGCAGCCTGCTCATCATCGATGGGTGGTGGCTCAAGAGAGTTTTCTGATATGAATTGAGATAATTGCTCAGTGCGACTGAAAAGCACCTCAATTGCTACTCGAGCGGACAGTCTGAGCCAGAATTAGTCGTTTCATTCGTATATTGTCAAGATATCCCTACACTCACTTGCGGCGATCATCACTTGCTCGGTACCGGCATTCTCGACCTCTGTTCTGGCAATTGGAGCAAGTCGGGGTAGTTCCGTCACACTGCAGAACAATCAGCTGCCAGGACGCGACTGAAAAGAGAGAGGTTCTTTTCATCTTACCTTGATCTTGCTCTCTCTGCAACCTACGCAAGCCGTAGTAACATACTTTCTTCTGTTCCCTGTAGCATTTGAAGACGCCATATTGGTTCAAGATGCGATACTACATATCAAAACATCGGGAAGGAATTCTGGCAAAGACATAGCAACAAGTTGACGCTGGCTGCTCCCCTCAATCGTGGGGAAATGACTACTAGCGGCGCGGGGTTATGGGTTACCCCAAATTGGCGTCAAATTGGGGCATGAATCGCCGATAGATCCCTCTTGACTCGCTCCTAGGTACCATTGCCCACTGAGAAGGGGTCACTTTTACCAATTGACTCCTATACAGTCACTTGGTAAGGTGAAAACACGATTGCTCATTTGGGATGATGTAACACTTGGTATCATGAGACGAATATTCGCCAATTCTATCTTCGTATTAAAGAACACAACACGTAGATGATCGTGCCACTGCACAATAACTTTAGTGATATCCAATTGACAGCTTCGTGAGCAGACCTCAAGGGGGGAAACCCGAGAGAGATTGGGCAAAGTTCTCTGGTTTCAAGGGTCTAATATGTACCAACACTATGATCTTTCGAGATTATGACATATTTCAAACCATACCGACGCGGAGATTGGACCCTCTCTAATATCTCTAGTCCTTTAATTAGCAAAGCGCAAGTCATAGGACACCAGCCATTGATTTGAATGACTAGTTATCTTTGCAGCGACTTCCAGGAGCCTGGTCACCTATAACTTTAAGTTCACGGAATTGATGTCCGCGCACTAAAATGCCTATCAACTAGCGCCCGTAGGCATGGGCCCAAGACTCTTGGATCACGATATCTGCCCACGGGGTAAATAGCTGAATCTGGGGTAAGTCTCCATTACGCGGCACTTGATTCATGATTAGAGCCGCAATATCATGGCTGTGAGAACTATATCAAGAAGCTCAAGAATTTTCAATATACAAAAAGCGCTCTCATGTTCTTTAGAACTCCAATCATTCCACTGCATCTATCAGATTGGACCTTGATTGACAATTACGAAACATCACCCGACTCAAAGTAGCATTGTGTCCTATTCAACAATGTCCTCGTCAGACTCGCAGGAAAAGCGAGTGGATATGGGACTGACCGTTGAGCATGCTGAGCACGACAACAATGCTCAATTGCCCCAGGATATTAAGTCCATCCACAGCAGCCAGCCGGTGTGGGCTGAAAGAGAGACATATGGAAAGTCTGGTACGCATGTACTGTTGCTTGGAAACTCGATAGAAACAATACTGACGATTGCATTGATTAAACAAAAAAGGTTTTCGCGGCATATTCACGAACAAATATGTCTTTTGCTGCGCAGCATTCTCAACCCTCGGCGGTGCCCTTTTCGGATACGACCAAGGTGTAATGGCCATAACACTCGGCATGGAGCAATTTCAAGACGTCTTTCCCGAGGTTCGAACCAATGCCGCCGGAGCGGGATTTCAAAAAGGCCTACTTACTGCCATGATCGAGTTGGGTGCATTTATCGGAGCCATGAACCAGGGTTGGATCGCCGACAAGCTGTCGCGTAAGTGGTCCATCATGGCAGCTGTCGTCATCTTCATTATTGGTTCGGCCATCCAGACTGGATCCATGAACTATTCCACCCTTCTGGGAGGCCGGTTTGTAGGTGGTATTGGCGTTGGCATGCTGGCCATGGTCGCTCCTCTCTACATTTCGGAGCTCGCACCGCCCGAGATTCGCGGTACGCTGTTGGTGCTTCAAGAGCTGTCCATTGTCACCGCCATTGTCGTTGCGTTCTACACCACCTATGGTACAAGGTTCATTGCGAGCGACTGGTCCTGGCGACTACCATTTCTTATTCAAATGGCTCCCGCCTTGTTCCTCGGTGCCGGCGTCCCCTTTCTGCCCTATTCGCCTCGCTGGCTTGCCTCCAAGGAGCGCGACGACGAGGCTCTGCAGGTACTGTCAAAGCTGCGAGGCTTCCCCACCACGGACGCTCGAGTTGTGCGCGAATGGATTGAAATCCGAGCCGAGCACCGATACTGCAAAGAGACTTCCATGGAAAGACACCCGAAGCTACACGACGGTCGCTTGTCCAGTCGAATCAAGCTATACATCGTCGGCTACCTTGATTGTTTCCGCAAAGGGGCAATCAAGAGAACTCACGTCGGCATTGGTCTCATGTTCTTTCAGCGTACGTTGCAGATTTCGCGGTCGCTATTGACCTTGCTAACCTTTTTCCTAGAGTTTGCTGGCATTAATGCCCTCATTTACTACTCGCCAACTCTGTTTGAGACTATGGGCCTGAACACTCAGATGCAACTAGACATGTCGGGCGTTCTGAACATTTGCCAAGTAATTGCATGTTTATGGTCTCTTTATGGCATGGACAGATATGGCCGCCGTACTCTGCTCCTGGGGGGTGGCGTCTGTATGATCATTGCGCACTTGGTAATTGCCGTTCTCGTCAGCCAATACTCGACCAGCTGGGCAAGCCACCAGGCGGCCGCTTGGACGTCCGTCGCGTTTCTGCTATTCTTCATGCTGACATTCGGGGCTGGTTGGGGTCCTGTTCCCTGGGCGATGCCCGCAGAGATCTTCCCTGCCTCTCTCAGAGCAAAAGGCGTGAGCTATTCCACAATGTCCAACTGGTTCAATAACTTCATCATTGGTCTTATAACGCCTCCTTTGATTCAAAATACCGGCTACGGAACCTATGTGTTCTTCTGCGTCTTTTGCTTACTCGCCGTCGTCTGGGTCTGGTTTGTCGTTCCAGAGGTGAGTCTTGCCTTGCTGAACAAGTATCATGGCCAGTTGCTAACTTGCGGTAGACCAATGGCAGAACCCTCGAGCAGATGGATGAAGTCTTCAACGACAACATTGGAGATATCGAGATTACTCGCCGTGCCAGAATCGAGGCGGATCTTGCCGCTGAATTGGGGCACATGTCTACTCAAAATGCTGTTTGATGGAATGTACAATAGTCACCTGGTGGAGAACGATACGTTACATCTTTGTAGGCAAGGCAGGGAATCTTTTTTCCCCTCCAAGTCAATACAAACGGGAATTTCCCCCAGACCACCATTATTCCGTTCTTTGGTCTTAGCTAGTTGAATGAGAACATTTCACAAGACTACTGAATTTCGTTTTAAAAATACACTTTCTACAAATCTATACGGAACAAAATCCCCTCTGATGGTGCCACCCCACTCACTTACCGCTGGTGGCAGTAGCAGAGACTAAGGAGATGGCTTTGTGGTATACACTCAATGCATTTCTCATGGCATCTTGAACCAATGATTTGATAGCGCCGACAAAAAAAAAAAAAAAAAGGAGGTAGGAAGTTTCCCGATACTTGCAGATTGGTTCTTTGTCCAATCCATTTTCATAGCTCCGTCATGGATACCAACGAGGCAGAGTGGTTGACCTTCCTGGGAATTCCCAGTCTAGGGGCTTTATTAATTACACTGACCTTCCAAACGATAAGGAATTTGAAACGGGAATTAACCGCAGATTCCAATAAATGTGAGAGTTCTGTAGCTACCTAACATTTCGCTAATCATTACCAAAGACGAAAATTGCCCGCATATGAAGAAGCTAACTTCCCATGCGGTAACCACGGGCAGAATCATGATTGTCAAGAATTTATTCCTGTTCATTTTGTTCATCTCTTTGTTCATTCTACATGAGTCGACCAGCATGGATACCGCCAGTGATGAGAATATCATCACCGGTATGATAAGCACTAGCATTCGACAGGAGATATACCACGGGGACCTTCAAGTCTGTACGATCTCCCATCCGTCGCATCGGAGGCTCATTGTTCATGATATCGCCCAACCACGGAATTCGTTTACACAAATCAAGGGTCATATCAGTAACCATGTAGCTAGAGACCGGATCAGTGTGGAACTCGTTGCAAAAGCAGGATATACAGCTGTCATCGTTACTTACCCTGGTGAAATACTGTTAACTCTGATACCGTACGCAGCGAGCTCAACACCCAGCGCCTTGGCCAGCGATACCACGGCGCCTTTGCTGGAGCAGTAATCACTCGTCGCCTGGCCTTTGCTGGCCACATAGGCTGCAATGGAAGCAATCATGACGATCGAGCCGCCTCGCGGATTCTCGGGAGTGGCCTCCTGCTTGACCATCTGCTGGGCCGCGAGCTGGGCAGAGTAATACGTTCCGAGCACATTGACATTCATGCATTTTGCCACGGACTCGGGTGAGCGCTCCAGAAAAGACTGGTCGGGACAAATACCGGCTGCGGTGATTCTGCGCCAGGGTTCAGCTTGCATGCTTGATAGTACAGTCTCATTGGCATCGCGAGTACTCACAAACCATCTATGCGCCCAAAGTCGGCAACGACCTTGTCAAACGTCGCCTTGAGCTCGTCATATTTGGTCACGTCGGTCCTGGAGATATTGCGTAAGTAATGGGAAGACAATTTCCATTTCTGGTCGATTACTTACTTGTAGTATTCAAGCTTGACATCAAACTTCTTCTGAAATTCGTAAAAGTGCTCGTGTGGCGAATCTGCAGCATCAAGCACGGCGACGTTGCCCGACTGCTCAGCACATGCCAGGGTAAATGCCAAGCCCAGACCGCGAGCCCCACCAGTAATGACAATGGTGCGGCCTTTGAGGGATAGTAGATCAGAGACTGAGTGGTTCAGGTACCTGTTTGGCTCGGGGAATGTGCTGGTTGCCATTTTGTGAAAGTGACGACAATAGAGGGTCCTTGGTCTACTGAGGCACAGATTTTGGGAAAAGATTTTCGGGTGTGCCACGGCGTGAAAGAATCAAGACGATGATACTGCCAAAGAGTCAAAGGATATAGATTTCATCATAAAATGACCTTTGCCCAGCCAGCGGTTCAGCGGCAACACATTTTCTCGAAATTACCCCAGAATACCCCGCTGAAACTAGAGAAGCCAAAATCACGACGGTTCGGAGATCATGTCCGCGCGCCATTCTAGTCGGTGTGTGGAGAAGGGAGCGCGGGGAGTACCGGGAATCAAACATAGGATCAGTATCGCAAATGCCGATGCCGCGGAAGCATCTCCGACTTGGAATTCGTTGCAACTCCAGATGCTGCTAGAATTTGTGTTTTGGTACGGTGATAACAAGAAACGTCTGTTTTCTTTTCCATATAGGTAGAATAGCGGCAGCACAAGTTTGGTGATATTCCTGGGATGCTTTATGATTACCCCTGCTTTCATTCTTTGAATCTGATTATAGCATTTGTTTGCTCTGATATACCAATATCTCAATCATTCGGACTGAATCAATGCCAAGATGCCGTCGGTAGCACCATGGCTCAGTAATGAAGGCGCCACAACTGCCAGCCCCGGCGAAGTCAATGGAGTGGACAATGCCAAGCTCAAAGGTTGGAGAGCAGAGCTCGACGACGACGACTATGCAGTTCTTGCGCTGCGAAACTTCATTTTTGACATTTGTGATCAAAACGGCGGTGGACATGGCGGCTCTGCCATCGGTATGGCTGCCATTGGAGTCGCTCTCTACAAGTACACCATGCGATACAATCCGTCTAATTCGGATTGGTTCGATCGCGATCGTTTTGTGCTTTCAAATGGTGAGGATCCATCTTTCTCTCCCCATTTTTGTTTTTCTTTACCTTTTTGTATGCTTCTCTTCTGTCGAGATGTTCCTAACACCGATATCAAGGTCACTGCGCCATGTTTCTATATGCATTGAATCATCTGACGGGCTTTGACAACTGGACCATGGACGAAATCAGGGGCTATGGAAGTGCAAAGCTGGGCGACTACAAGACAATTTGCCATGCACATCCCGAGATTGAAGTTCCGGGAGTAGAGGTTACGACCGGGCCTCTTGGCCAGGGAATTGCGAATGCAGTTGGCTTAGCCATTGCCTCCAAAAACCTGGCTGCTAGATTCAACCGCCCTGGCTTCGACCTCGTTTCCTCCAGGATATACTGCATGAGTGGTGATGGATGTCTCATGGAGGGTGTGGCATTGGAAGCAATCTCTTTGGCCGGAAATCTGCAATTGGACAATCTCGTCATACTCTACGACAACAACCAGGTCACGTGTGACGGGCCCTTGGACTGGATCAATACCGAAGATGTCAATGCAAAAATGAGAGCTTGTGGATGGCATGTGCTCGAAGTGGCGGATGGCAACTATGATGTTCAAGCCGTCACTACTGCACTAGCTCATGCCCAGTCACTCAGAGGCAAGCCAGTCTTTATCAACATTCGCACAGTGATTGGAGTTGGGACTCAGGTAGCTGGTACCCATAAAGCCCACCACGGCACGTTTGACAAAGAGAGTGTGCAATTATCAAAACAGCTTGCTGGACAAGACCCCAACCTAACTCACGTCATACCCGAGAAGCCGCTCAAGTATTTCAGAGACTGCAAGGCCAAAGGCGAGTCTCTTGAGAGCAAGTGGAATGATCTACTGGGTGAATACAGCACAAAGCATCCAGATCTCGCCGCTGATTTTCGGCAGGCTGTATCGGGCGACTATGGTACGAAGTGGCTCGATATTCTCAAAGCCACAGATAGTGCGCAATTCAAGGGAACAGCCACCCGGGATGTGAACGGCAGTCTGATCGAAGCCATCTGGAAGGATTTCCCAGCGCTCTGTGGTGGCGGTGCTGACCTCGTCAACTCCAACAAGGTTCACTACACCGAGTCGGATGTGTTTCATCCCTCAGTCAGCTATGCCGGGCGTTACGTCCGCTATGGTATTCGCGAACATGCCATGGCGGCCATCTCCAACGGTCTGGCTGCCTACAACCCCGGGACCTTTCGGCCAGTCACTGCGACTTTCCTAATCTTCTTCCTCTATGTAAGTTAACTCAGCAGAAACTTTCGTCTTTCAAAAATGCTAATGGGGTACAGGCTGCTCCGGGTATTCGGATGGGTGCCCTTAGCCACCTCCCAGTGATCCACTTCGCAACTCACGACAGCTTCGCTGAAGGCCAAAATGGACCTACCCATCAACCTGTCGAGCTAGACTCTCTTTTCCGCGCCATGCCCAACCTTTCTTACATGCGGCCATGCGATGCTGAGGAAACCATTGGCGCCTGGATGCTTGCTCTAGGCAAGACTAGCGGCCCTTCCATGTTGTCCCTCGGACGAGATCCCACTGGTCCTGTTCCATCAACGGATCGCTACAAAGTGGCCAAGGGCGCATACGTCGTCGTCGATCAGACAAACTCCAAGCTCACGCTCGCCAGCTGTGGCACGAACCTTCACTACGCAGTAGCTGCTGCGGAGTTACTCACATCCGAGGGGTTGCCGACGCGTGTGGTGAGCTGTCCTAGCTTTGAGCATTTTGATCAGCAGGACCAGCAGTACCGTGACAGTGTATTCCCCAAGGATGGATCCCCGATTGTCAGTGTGGAAGAATATGTTGCCACAACTTGGGCGAGATATGTGACGGCTAGTATCGGTATGCAAAGTTATGGCTTTTCTGCATCGAATCCTAGTAATTATGCTCGATTTGGGCTGGATTCGGAGGGGATAATCAGAAGAACGAAGCAGTATCTGAAGGACATGGAAGGAAAGAACGCGCGTATGGAAGGATGGCGACAGATTTGAATCGTTGAGTAGCATGAATGTATTAGTCGAGTCGGCAGAGCTGAATCTGCAAATTCCATCATAGATAGATTGCCAGTGATCATTGTGCCCATTCAAAAAACGGGTGGGTTTCATCACGAGCCATTATGACGTCCATGACACGACTGAGTTTCGAAGCATCAATTGTCTTTCTGATTTTCTTCAACATTATGATAGGAATCGATTAAGTCTTGATTGAAAGGTGACGTACTTCAGCCTTGATCGCGGTGTATAGGCTGATTCGATATGATGATGAGAACGACAATAGAAATTTCCAATCAGCACAAGGAAGGGTCGTAAGGTTGGTCCTTAGCATATGAGTGTTTTTTAAGCAGAACTATGTTTGATGCTAGTGTTTATTTGAGATAATGCTCTTATCATTTCAACACGCCGAATTCAAAGATTGATCACTGCTTTGATCACAGCAGTGCCGTGCTTATCACGAGTTGCCAGCGCTACATCAAATGCTTCTGCCACAGATTGAAGACCCTGGAAGCGATGAGTAATGAGCTTTCGGATATCCGGGAGTTTTGGTCCATCTTTCTTCCCCGTTACTGACGCGATAGCTGTGTCAATCGCCCTTTCATAGCATGCAGCATATCGCCAAGTTGGAATCAGTGCGACTTCTCTCGTCATCATTTCTGACATTGGTATCTCATGCACGGGAAATCCCAGGCCAATCGAGATGACTGCACCTCCCGACACGGTAGCCTTGAGATATATTCATTAACCATACGTCACGCGGCCGAGGGTAAAGAAAAGCTGGCTTACATAGAAAGACGCTTGGATACAGGATTGTACGCCAGTGCATTCAAAAACCACCTGCAGCCGGCCAACTCGCGAACCTGTGTCCGGCCAATCCATCTTGGCGATCTGTTCCGCAGTTTCCTTGGCAACAGCCATCTTATTTGTAGGATCGAGAGCCTTGGGCCGCTTAACGAGGTACGCAGCATCAGCAAAGCCATGATCCATGGCAAAGAGGAGCCTCTGCTGATCAATGTCAGCAATGACTATGCGCTTCCATCCTGACGCCCGCGCAGCAAGACAGCACAAGAGCCCGACGGCGCCGGCGCCAAAGACCAGGCAGCTCTCGTGGACAGAAGGCAAAGCAAACTTCTCGGCCTTGGCCACAGCCTGCACGGCAACGGCCAGAGGTTCCAGTAAAGCTCCGACCTCACAGTCGAGGGCGTCTGGAAGTTTGTGCACCCACTGGGCAGGATGGTTGATTCTCTTTTGCAGGGTTCCTTGGTAATGAGGAAACTTTGAGCCCGAGCTGCGGAATCTCAGTTGCGGACAAATATTGTAACGCTTCGACTTGCACACATCACATTCTCCGCAGGGGACGCCGCATTCGATGGCCACGATGTCGCCTTGCTGGAGATGTGGCTGAGTCTTGTGCACGTCAGAGCCCAGCGCAATGATTTCACCCGCAGACTCGTGCCCAAGACATAGAGGCTCTTGCACGGTAATATCGCCATTTCGAAATTGGCTAAAGTAATGGAGGTCTGAGCCGCAGATTGTGTTGGAACGGATGGCTATTTGCACCTCGTCAGGTTGAGGAGCCTCGAGATCTCTGCTTTCGAGATGTAACTCCTTGGGCCCATGCAAGTATAGGCCTTCAGTCTTGGTCGTAGTTTGTGTTGCCATTCTGAAAACTTCGGTCTGGCTAAGGGAATATGTGGGGCTTATCGTATGGCACAAGCACTGTAGCCGCCGCCATGGTTATAGGCGGGTAGTAGTATATTTTCGTCGATCTCATCAACCACAATTCCTGGGCAGGTACTTTGAAGCAATTCCAGCTCGGTGGGTGCGACTATGACTCGGCGTCGGGAAAATGGAATTAGCGACCGTGGAACCCCTGACTCTTCTGCATGACACTTCCAGTGTAGCATCCGGAACTCATGTCCGACCATAACCGAACGCATGCCGCCGCCATCTCCCCACAAACTTACCCCATGGCCCCACTGACTTCCCCGGAACTGCTTGATTTCCGGTTGTGGCGATTCATTGGTTAACCTGGTGTATGCAGGAAGTATAGTCGACCTTGTGATCCCGAGATTGCCTGTTGTTGCAAGATTCATGCCGACATAATAGGGTCCAGAGAGAGAATGCAAATTTGTCTCTGCCTTCCTGTCTCAACAGTTACCTCCAAAAACCAAGACCTTCACTTTCAAACTTTACAGGATGGGCCAATCAAGCGATTTGAACGCCATCATTATTGGTGCTGGACCAGCGGGCATTTCAATTGCATATCGTCTCAAGCATCAACTTGGGTTTCATGACTTTACAATTTACGAGAAATTAGATGGAGTGGGTGGAACATGGAGGACCAACACATACCCGGGATGGTGAGTCTTTATTCCTTGTTGAGCGACTCGTTTTCCTCACCGAACTAACATGTTACAGTGGATGTGATTTGAAGTCGCATCTTTACTCTTTCAGCTTCAATCCAAACCCCAACTGGTCAAAAGAATTATGTGAACAACCAGAAATTCTACAATGTGAGTCCTCTCCTACATCACAGCGGAGGCCTGAGCTCATATGATGTTACAGACATGGAAGACACAGTCGACAAATTTGACATCAGAAAGCATGTTCACGAGTCTGTTGAATGCACTGGTGCATTCTGGAGAAATGACGAGTCAAAATGGGAGGTTCGGCTCAAGGATCTCCGGACCGGGCTGGAGTACAGCCGAATGGCCAACGTCCTCGTATCCGCTGTAGGAGCCATTTCTTTCCCCCGCGACGTCAAGTTCCCGGGAATGGAAACCTTCAAAGGCCCCATGTTCCACACTGCGAGATGGGACCACAGCGTAGACTACACAGGCAAGCGGGTAGCCGTCATTGGTAATGGCTGTAGTGCTGCTCAGGTTGTACCAGCAATGGCTAAGAAAGCGGCTTTCGTCAAGCAATACGCACGCAGCGGGCAATGGTTCCACGCCCGTCCAAATCGCAACTATACTGCCGCAGAGAAGTTCATGTTTCGCTGGGTCCCTCTGTACCAGCGACTTCTCCGTCTAAGCATCTTCCTCGACGCGGACGAGGAGACCACGACCTACTTCCCCACCCCCAAGGGTGTCAAGGCTCGTGCCGAGAAGGAGGACGAGTCGCGGACCTACATCAAGTCCAAAGTGCCCGAGAAGTACAGCAAGTTCATTATTCCCAATTTCCCACTAGGATGTAAGCGCCGCATCTTCGACCCCGGCTACCTGGACAGCTTGAACAAGTCCAACGTCGAGCTTCTCGCCGAAGGAATCCAAGAAATCACCGAGACGGGCATCATCAGCGCTTCCGGTATTCGTGATGACTTTGACATCATTGTCCTAGCTACCGGCTTCCAAGTTTCTCAATTCTTGACTCCCATGCACATTGTTGGTTCCACTGGGGTCTCCCTCCACGATCAATGGGCACAGTGTCGTGGTGCGCAAGCCTACCTCGGAACTCATGTCCACAATTTTCCCAACATGGCCATTCTCTTTGGACCCAACACGTTTCCCGCAAACAACTCTGCGCTATTTGCCTGCGAAACGCAAGCAGACTATGCCGTGGCCTCGCTCTTCAAGCCACTTTTGGACAAGAGAGCCAACAGAATCGAGGTCAAGCAGACTGTAGAAGACACAACAACTAATGCGATCCACAAGGAGTTGGCCAACACCGTCTTTGCCGGCGACTGCTCCAACTGGTATATTGGCGACTATGGACGCAACGCCGCGTCATGGCCGGGCCTAGCCCGCTCCTACTGGGCCGCAACGTATTTCCCTGACTGGAGCGCTTTCAACATGGACGGTGGAAGTTCATTCTGGCCAGTATTCAAGACACAGCGTTTGATGTCTACCACCTCTACCTCGCTCAAGGTGCTGATTCTGCTTGGTTCTGTTGTTGGGCTCATGAGATGGAGGGGCCCAACGTTCATGTCGATACTAGAGATTGTGAAGAGTCGCAGCATTCGGTCAGGGTAGAAAATAAGGGCGAGCAGAATTTTTGCTGTACCATTGAATTCCAATTTACTCCTCAGTATGTGATATATAGTTGTCTTCGCCTTTCGATGTCTGTGCAGCTGATTCAAGTCTGGTGCTACATCCCAGACTTCTTTTCCAAATTAGCCAAAACAGCGGACCATCGATTCTGGTCACTTCCAACATTTTGCACAGAAGTAATAAACCCCCTCAGCAACAAGACCAAATGGTCCTTCTTCCTTCTCGGCTGATTTTTTGATGCAGAACAGCAAGAGCTGGGTCTTTTGTTAAAACAAATTCATAGATACATATGTCTTGAGAAATCATGTTTTAAATGAGTATGATGTATTATGTTATTGTTATAGTGGACAACCCAGGTAGCTCTTATTTTCCAATGTTGCCGATACGATCAACAAACTGGTGGTTACTAGTTGTTTGGTTGTACTCTAGGTACTCATTAACAAGAGCCGTAATATTTCCCGATATGCCGTCTTCTGCACAGCTGCCTGGCACCAGGTTTGATCCAAGCACTTCAAAGGTCAAATGAGTGAGAAAGCTCTCCGTGTCTGGAATGTACCCGGAGGGTGCTTTTCCATTACTCATTGTGACCAGCATCGTCTTGTTCATGGGCGTCATCTCCTTGATCTTCCATCCAATCTTGGTGTAAATCTCAGCGCCCACGGTGACCAGGACAATATCGCCAATGCCCAGGGCACCGGTACGTATCTCAATCGGCGCCACACCTTGGGTTGTGTAGTTGCCAGGCCTGCCCGCACGATTGACAATCGAGTTGTCCAAGCGCTTGCGCCCCGGACAGGTCACGTTTTGCTGCTTGGCCCATATCGTCGGCGCGTCTTGCCACTGATCTGTTTCCGACATGACACGAATCACTACTTCGCCGACAATGATACCCAGCGCCTCGATATTGTCAAAAGCCTGCTTGATGTACTTTGGATCTGCCCGTCCCAACGGGATCGAGTTGTTGCGGGTGGCCACCTCGACCGTTTCGTGGTCCGTCTCGTACCCGGAGATGGCAGCGTGGCGCTGCGATAGCAAATTGTTGGTCGTAGTGCGCATCCAGCGTGGGTTCACGTCGCCCGAGGCCTGTTGACTATAGATAGCCACCATATCGTCGTCGAAGCTATTTTCGATCCAGCGCGACATGGCACCAGGCCAATCAGCAGAAGTATATCCCGTCAGATAGGACATTACGGGGTGCATCGCGTACGACGTGTAGGAGGCAATGGGAGACTTGTCGGAGGGTCGAATAAACGTTAGGACCTCGACTTCGCGATCGGCGGGTGCAGTCAGGTTCAGGGCTTCGGTCCACAGTCCCGTGATCGGGGAGATGGCGTCGCGGTTGGCGTTTGCATTCGAGCTACCAGTATTGTATCCTACCCAAGCCGGCTCTAAGCTGGCAAGGGCAAGTTCAACAGCTTTGACAGCGGCGTCGGAAACTTGATAATCTATAGATATCATTGGAATATGCCTATTGGCAAGTAAAAGTCAGAAGAGTTGTTAGCAGCCTGCTTACATCCATAGTTCTCTGCAGTTGAAAACAGAGCACTACCACACGGTGTTGCTCCATGAGTATGTGTGCTTGATAGAATGATGTTCTCAACAGACGTATTGAGCAGAGTTGACACACGTGCAACTGTATCTTGGTAGATGACTTCCTCGATATTGCTCAGATCCGACCCAATGATGGCGGATGTAACGCCCTGGCTCTGGAACACTATCGCACGAACCCACAACTTTTCATGTTCGTACTCATTTAGCGGTAGCCAGGTTCTGTTGACAGCAGGTGTGATATCAACGCGACCTGCACCGGCCACTAGAGCCTTTGCGACCGTCGTGTTGGTAGCAGTCGGAGACACAGGATCTGATGAGGATGGAGCTGGCCAGGCAGCGGTTGTTGTCTGAGGGTCGATATCAACACCGTAAATGTTACTGGAAGCTGAGCAAACCATGCCATACAGGGCAGTGGCTCCCGAGAGAGAAATAAGCAAGCCACGCATTATCTTGAACCGGACCCAAGGGTCTACTTTGATTGAAGGGGCTACACATGTCCACCCGAGCGGCTCTGCATTAAAAGCAAGGAATGATGCAATCTATTTATACAGGTACATGGGCGGATATTCTGCAACATCATTCAATGAACCTATGCAATCCCTTTCTTCTATCTCATTAACTAAAAAGCAAGCCTTCGTAGTAGAAAGTGATGGTAGCCACTACTGGTACGAATGCGGAGATATCTCTGCGGAACCCCGGATTCACCACAAGCGACAACAAGCAGCCAGCAGCTTGGTCAGTAGTGTATGGTGTATAGGCCGTTGCGGAGTGCAAAAGAAAAGGCCCGATTGCGGTGGACCGGGAAACCTACATTGGTCATATAATCCTTGGAAAGGGTGTGATGCTTGTAAAAATGGGAAAGAAAAACAAAAGCCCAGCACCACGTGAAAAGCACGCAAAATTCGTTAGTCATCTAGCTTCAGTAGATTAAAAACATACTAGCATGATAGAAGATACCTTTTGTTAGCTATCTTCATCCTATGCACCCCGAAGCCCCCTTTTCTGTGTGTACTAGGCTTCATTAGTGCAGGCTCCTGATGAACTAATACCAAGGTAGATAGGTCTACACATACGATTTGCCCTTGCTCTCCTGCAACTGTTCTTCTGAGAAATACCCAAGTATGTCATCTTTGGCATGTCTGATCTCTGCACTATAAATCACGCGATTAAATACAAATCCCAAGTCATATGAGATGTACGCTGCTCCGTCTATACAATTCAAGACGGTGTCATTTTTGCTCGTGGACCTGACACTGAGCTCGCATGCGCAGTTAAATGTGCAACCCCTGTTTTCGCTTTCTGGACTATTTCCCAAGCCATTCAGTGGTCATGATTAGATAATAATTCCCAGCAAGAATTCAATGTATTTCCGTTGGAATTTTTCGTCACTCTGGGAAGCTCATCACCGAGCTGTCTCGCTGAAGTCACGCCATCATGACCAAAGGAAACATCAGACAATAACGCCATCACAAACCAGAATTCTTGCCACTGACGAGAACGGAGCACCAAAAAAGTTTGGACTAGAATCATGGATCGATTGGTTCCAGGTGACACCTGGGAAAGCCAGTGTAGTAATGGCAGGAGGCGAGAACAGCTCGAAGGGATATGAACCAATTGCCTGGATTTGCCTACTAAGATGTCAAGATGCTCATACAAGAAAAGATTATAAATTCATCGATGCCCTCAGATATCTGAATTTGACTTCTCTCCAAATATGTCTTTCCGTTGAAGCCTAATCATGGATCATGAGGCTGATAATATCTCGAAAACCAATGAAGAAAACGGGTGCCATCGTGCCGAACTACTTGATTTGGCAATATAGGCATGTTTCGGCACTAGCTCCTGTCGATCTCAAGTGTCATACATGAGCCGGCCCGGAGCCTTGCCAACTTAGAAAATCAGCCTTCGTGTTCGTTTCCGGAAACCGACGTTGACCCAGCCCCGAGTCAGTTAGGCAATTGGCGCCCTGGGCTCTTATCGAAAACGGATACTGTTTATACTCGGTTTTATTGGGAATGGTCTAATGCCGAGCTTATCACCGAGTAGCCACAAAAAAGTTACCACAACGTCTGATGCTATTAAAAACGTTTTTGGTGGCAAACACACATGCCGATATTAATTATTGCGGGGTAGATTGCGGCTCTCAGTATCTGCAAGGGAAAAAGGCTTGATTTAAAGGGCCTTGACTAGCTGCTCAAATGAGTGTTTTCGGCTGTATGGCGGTCTGAGTCGTTTTAAGCTTAACGGCGAATTATACTGAGCACCGGATTTTCCGAGTTGAGTGAGATTCCATGCCGTTCATCCGCCTGGTTGACACATGAAGTCATTTCTATCATGCCCTCCTTCAGTCAGTAAGAGAATTTCAAAGATCTTTCTGTGCAAATGGAGACGATATACCAAGTCCGATCTGGAAGACTGCGAGTTGGTATCTTGCCAAACTCACTGTCTTTGGGTTGCATCGAGCTCAAATGCCTACTGCGAACCGATTGGCCGCTTTGGTAGCTTCCGTCCGCCTACAGGGGGACAAGAACGGTGGTGCTCAGCGGTAATCGCATAGGTTAGATCAAACAATGACGGCCTCGACACGGCCCGTCCTGATCACTAATAGGCAAGATGATTAGTAAGGAGAGGCTGCATCAAATAACCCACTTTGTGCACAAGGAAGATGCCTGCAACTCATGGGTAACGCGGCAGCAAACCTTGGTACCCACGATTTATACCTAGTATGTATCCCCACCGTTAAGTGCATTATGTAAGTCTGTGGGCCGAATCTGGCATGTAGTATTTCGACATGTAGACGTACGTGGATGCCACTAAAGGGATTATATAATAACATACAGGAACCACGTATTCTTTGCATTCAATTAGAACCTCGACAGCATATGTTCATATCCTGGCGCAATGAAGTACTCAAACTGGTTTCTGAGCATCAGCCTCGGCCTTGCGGCTGGTGTTGCCTCTCAAAGCACCTGCTCACTTGCTACCTTCCAGTCGTTTCTCGATACCAATCAGACCACAGCCGTAGTACAGCGGGCAGAGCTTGTCGCAGACAACGGTACCTTCAAAGTAACCGGTGACACCCCGTATCCTACTTCGCCCACCGGTCTGCGCGCTCTGTGTGCAATCCAGGTGAATGTCACCTCGGAAGCCAATACCCACTACAGCTTTGGCTTGTTTCTCCCGGTCGATTGGAATGGGCGTTTCTTGTGAGCATCTTGACACTATGCGATCCGAGACACGGGCTGTCAACTAAACTACAATACAGATCCGTGGGCAATGGAGGTTATGCTGGCGGCATTAACTGGATAGATATGGTATGAGCATCTTTATCAACTTTGCTCACGAGTTCACACTAATCATGTCTAGGGTGCCGGAGTTGGTTACGGCTTTGCCGTCATGTCCACAGATACCGGGCACAGTGGCAGCTACTCGGATACAGCTTGGGCTTACGGCAACCCAGAGTCCATCACTGATTGGGGATGGCGCGCAATGCATGGTTCCACTGTGATCTCCAAGATGCTGATCGAATCCTGGTACGGACTATCGTCGAAATACAATTATTATAGCGGGTGCTCCGTGGGAGGTAGACAAGGCCTGAGAGCTTTGCAGCTATTCCCAGGTGACTATGACGGTGTTTCAGCTGGTGCACCGGCATGGTGGACGACGCACTTGCAATTGGACGCTGTCAAGACATTGACATACAACCAGCCCGTTGGCGCCGAACACACGATTCCTTCGAGTATGTTCACTGTCATTGCTGCTGAGGTGCTCAAGCAATGCGATCCCCAGGATGGCTTGACTGATACCATCATCTCCGATCCGATTGGGTGCAACTTTGATCCCACCCCATTGTTGTGCAACAGCACGGCCACAACTGGATGTCTCAATGGCGAACAGGTCAAGACCATGTACAAGATCTACAACGACTGGGTGGAAACGAATCAGACTTTCGTCTTTCCTCACTACCTGCTTGGCACTGAAAGTCAATGGAGTATGAATATCGGTGAGGGCAGTGAGAGCTCGTTGGAAAACCAGTCTGGTTTTGCCCAGAACCTACTTCAGCTCGGTGCCAACTGGACTTGGCACGATCTTGACTATGAGACGGTACTTCTCGCCGAGCAGATCAACCCGGGCAATGCTACCGCCGACGACTTTGACATTTCGCCATTTTACGCACGTGGTGGAAAGCTTATCCACCACCACGGCCTCGCCGATGCTACACTTGCCACTGGCAGTAGTATCTACTTTTATCAACAAGTCAAGGCTGCTATTCTGAGCCAGTCTATCCAGCTCGATGACTTTTACCGCATGTTCTTGGTCCCTGGTCTCGAGTTAGCCAGCCCCTCCTTTTATGTTCCATGCGTTTTCTTTGGCTTACATGATAATCTAGGCATTGTATGGCATCCCCGAGTAATGTGAATGCACCATGGTACATCGCAGGCGCGAATCAGGCCGCCCAGTTGGGCACGTCTGCTTCTGGTGTTCCCGGCTTCCGTGACGCCCAGCACGACGTCATCCTCGCACTGATGAACTGGGTCGAGAACGGCACGGCCCCAGACGCCATTGTGGCTACGAAATGGGACAATGACGATGTAACCAAGGAGGTTTCGCGTCAACGTCCAATCTGCCCATATCCACAGCAAGCCAAGTTTAACGGTTCGGGAGACCCTAACCTGGCCGAAAGCTGGCAGTGCGCACGCTTGTATTAGAGCCTTGAGTTGTATTTAGATAGGCACTACTCGGAATACGATTTTAACGGAAACAGTTCCATGAAAAAGGACGTCGGCTGAAAGTTGGATGCTCGGAGATAGAGCTTTGATACAGATCGACAAGATCGATAGGCTTGCTGTAAGTTTAGAATGGGGTGAGCAAAGCACCACCTTGAAGTTGGTGTCGCCCCGATCGAATGTTGCAATGACGAGTAAAATATTCAGTTCCTCAAGTCTTTTCTTCATGTGCATGTGAGCGAGGTTTCTTAAGTTTTGAGCAGAAGCGACCTCGTGGTTAATTCTTGGACCTACGTAGGTATCTTTAATGCCAGTGGACTAGTCGAACCTTCAACAGTGATTAACATGTGTCGCAATCCATTCATACCCCCGCATTTGTTTGAGGGTGACAGGTACAACTCTGTCACCTTTTCAACTGTAATAAAAAATGCATCTTTACATTGCGTGCTCGCAGTTTGACAAAGAGGCAAGAGACTCGGTCGAGACGTCGTAGTGGACCGACCGCTTGATCAAAGCTTTGCGCTCATGTTTGCAGCGGTCCAAAAGTATTTGACTGTTCATGAGGCCCAGTGTATTATTGACCAATTCAGTTCAAAGTCATGGCTTCCCAACCGCCAAGTGCTGTGGGAGAGCGTCGACCATGATGAAGTCGAGGCCTGGGCAGAGCGTCATACCATGCAAACCCTCTCAATCGCACTCGGCCCATTAGTAGAAGAAGGGAATCACGGAATCTAAGGGCTGGAATGAGCCCTTCCCGTACTCAAAAGTTCATGAGAGGCGCTGGTGCGCTTTTTCACCTGGTATATGTCGTTGGGAGACGAGTTGACCATCATCTACCGACCGCCACCCGGGAGATTCCATCCAGGCCATCACACCAATTTTCAACAGAATGAACTTCCAATACTGCGGACTGCGATAGAAAATCTTTTAATGACCGTGTACATGGCCCATCCGGAGATCAAAAAGTCAAAAGGATTTCGCTATCAGGTTTGGCCTCATAATAATGTTCAGAAGTGGAGCGACAAATATGGCAAGCACCCATATACACCGGGGCCGTGGAGAACTGTCTCGGAAAAGTCCATTCACATTGAACCACTAGAGCCATCTGCCATTATGAAGGTGAACAACATTCTCATGCGGATAAGCATGCGACAGGTGAGTTCTCGTGGCTCCAAAGATTGTCACATTACTTTTCCATCTGGGGCAAGGAGTACTCTAGACGATACTGACGGATAAAGATGACTCACATAATGCAACATCGTCTTGAGCATTCCATGTCTGAACTATGCTCAGATTCAGAATGCAAACAAGTCATGCAGTCGTCAGTGTCAACTGCTGAAGAGATGAATACCCATCCCACAAGAGCCAAAATTCAACTCTCCGCAAGGATACCAGAAAACGCCCCAGAAAGCGGGAACAAGGAAAATAATTCACCTCAACAGTCTGGTAAATCGAAGGCAGTTTCGGCAGGAACAAGCATTGAGAATGCTAGAAGTCAGCCAAACAAGAATTAAACAGGATCGAAAAAAACGTCCAGATCGAAGCAGGCACCGAATTCGAAGAGAACACCACAACCGAAGAAGGCACCGGAACCGAATAAGGGACTCGAAATAAAGGAAGCAGTAGAAACAAAGAAGGTACAGAAAGTGAAGGAAGGGCCAAAAATGAAGAACGGGCCGAAAAAGAAATGCCAGTCGAAAGGATGCGAGCTCAGGCCGAGACTGCAGCCTACATGTGCAACAATCAAGTGGGAAATATCTATTGGCGCACAAAAGAAGTGGATTCGGGCGATTGATATTGTAAGTGGAAATCCTCATATCATTAAAACGAGGAAAGAACTCTATCGGTAAATATTACAACAAAGACTTTATGTATTGTGCATATATTTGAAGATGCGTCCTCAAAAAGTCCATCCTTGCTGATAAGTTTACATCAAACAATGACGACTTGTAATATAGACGCCTCGGAGCGTGATGCCTTCCACGGTTTTTTATTCGACTCGTTTAGCTGCCATGATCTGATTTTAGCATTTACAATTGCTGCAATATGTAAGCCAAATATATCGCAAAAGCTTGCCCCGTTGTGACATAGAATTGAGAGGATGGGCTGTTCATGGTGGTAATGGCGTTGCGACTTGATAGTTGATTTCTTGTCCAATACTCTTATGATGAAACAATCAACTGGCCTATATGACCTAGACAACATGTTTGATATACATTTACATTCCACAAGTGGTTTCCTGTTGACGTTGGGTTACGAACAGTACGCAGACAGAGTACAATGAAGTAGATACTTGATGTTGAAATTATGATTACGAACAATGAATGCGACCCTAGGCGGTTCCAAGCCAACATCACCTACCTAGGCTACAGCTGGCCGGGTGCCGATCAACCCCTACAAATATGCACAGGGCTGCATTAGCGCATCCGTAATCACTTTGTCTGACGTCTGCCCGCCCATCTTTAGCGCATTCGTAATCGTGGTATTACCGTATTTTGCCGGGTGCCTTCAAGGTTGGAACCTTTGGTGCAACGGTTCAGGACCAGTGGCAGCACATTCTGCAGGTTTGAAAATGTACAATGAGACAAGGGCCCCTCAAGTGCACCAACCATCCGTTCCGCGTCCTAAGGGCTCTTACTAATCGTGCAGAATTCTCTGCTATTCTGGGTTGTCAGCGTTCCATTCCTGGATGATCATGTGCCAGTTGATGTAGTACGTGTTAGGTGCTAGGCACCACCCTACATTACTACCATAGTGGGAAAATATGGGGCTTGACAAGACTTGTAATCCTTATCCAAGCGCTACAAGCCTTCTGTAGTACAGATATCTTGTGAAATAGAGATTTCTTGTGAATCTGACAATTCTTGTGACCCCCCTGAAAGCCCACTGGAAGCCAACACTACGAGATATATAGCAGTTCAAGCCGCCTTATTCTCGTTCCTCGTAAATCCGTAAATCCGCCGTAGTATAACTGTAAATACGTAACTCCCGTGATAATTCTTTAAGTCGTACGTTCAATTCAAGTTGTTGTCAAGAAATAAAAGAAAAAAAACCATATTTTTGACTTTTTGCCAGCCTAACTTAGTGGATGGTTCTAGCGGACGTTATAGTGGACTTATAGTGGGTGTTATAGTGGGGAATCCACAAGAATTGTGTGGCTCACAAGAAATCTCTATTTCACAAGATATCTATGCTACAGAAGGCTTACGGTGGGCATAAGGCTTAAACTCTTAGCAAGTAATAATATACTACAGAAGACTTGTGAGCCACCACAGACCCCCGCAGCGGTAGGTAGGTACTAGTACCTAATTTCCCCCGCAGCTGCTACAGCTTTCCGCCCTCTTTGGTTCATCAACCTTTTGCTACACATTGCCACAATAAGACTGAGAGATCATCAAGCCTGACAATCATCAATCCCGTGGCCCGTAGCTAGTTACATTTTCATTGTCCATCATAAACCTTCTTTTCCGTCGTTTTCCGTGAAGTACCGGTACTAATCAGCAAGGCTCTAGCCTTACAGTACGTGCCACAGAGTTCAAGACCCCGCATGCTATATTGAAGTTGTGCTGATTACGAACAGATGGCATTACCAGGGTATTCGTTCAATAGACGTTACAAAAGTTCAGGTACAACTAAATTGATTGCCAAAGAAGTGAACATGTGAAGGATATAGATATGGAGCTGAAACCCACAAACTATACTCCGTGCTAGTCCAGAGGTCGAAACTCTTGTCGAAATCAAGTAGTATCATATTTCAGAAATTCTCGCATCATTTGTCACCACCAATTTGTATATCAAAATGCCTTCAATCGATTCTATCAATCTTCATCCCGACACTCATCCCCCATCTTCTCTAAAATCCACGACGTACGATGTCATCTGTCTCGGTTCCGGATGGGCAGGACGCATAATTGCTTCTCGCTGCGTCGCTGCAGGATTATCCGCGCTCATCATTGAAAAGGAGCTCGTCGGTGGAGACTGCCCTTATTGGGCTTGCGTTCCTTCAAAGGCTCTTCTGCGTCCTGCTGAAGCCCTAGACGATAGCCGGCATGTGACGGGTGCTCGCGAGCGTCTCACGAACCCGGAACTCGGCGTTGATGCGGAAGCAGTGTTTCGGCGCAGAGACACATTCACCGCCGGGTGGGATGATACCAAGGTGCTTATCCCCATGGTCGAGAAGGCCGGCGTGCATTTGGTCCGTGGCGTTGGCCGAGTCACCGGAGTGAAAAAGGTCAGCGTAACGCTGGGTACAGGGCCCCAGGAAAAGGAGGAGCTCGACCTAGAGGCGCGACAGGCCGTGGCAATCTGCACCGGATCTGAGCCCACCATCCCCAACATCCCAGGCCTCTCAGAAGCCAAGCCATGGACACCGAGAGAAGCAGCTTGTTCAGGCATTGCCCCCGAGACACTGTTCATTATCGGCGGTGGTGTTGTAGGCGCTGAAATGGCGACTGCCTATACGAATCTGGGATCGCATGTGATCCTAGCCAGTAGAAGTCCGGAGTTGCTTCCAAACATGGACCCTGAGGCTGGCAAGATTGTGAGGGAAAAGCTTGCATCCCGCGGTGCTCAAATCATGACATCAACAACAACCACAAAGGCAGAGCGGAAAACACCAGGCGGCCCAGTCATCGTCACATTTTCCTCGAGCGATGGCGAACAGCAAGTGTCTGTTGCTGAAGTTTTGGCTGCTACCGGCCGCCGTGCCATCACTCAGGGACTCGGTCTGGACCTCTTGGGCCTCGATGCGAAGGCGCTTCAAGCAGGTGCTCCCATTGCCGTAGATGAATCGCTCCTGATCCGTAATGTCCCATCTAATAGTGACAGCCCATGGCTGTACGCCGCGGGAGATGTCAATGGTCGCGCCATGCTCACGCACACTTCAAAGTACCACGGGCGTGTCGTCGCCAATGCCATAGTCGCCCGCGCCCAGGGCAAATTCCCCGCCACCGCATCCCATCTCGACAAGTACAGTGCCTCAGCTGATAACTTGGCTATTCCGCAAGTCATTTTTACGGACCCGCAGGTGGCTTCGGTTGGCTTGACACGTACCGCGGCCAAAAAGGCTGGAAAGTCCATTCGCGTCGTCACGGCGCCGGTCCAAAGCTTGGGAGCGAGTCTACATGCAGAGGGATACGAAGCTGGTTGGGCACAGTGGGTGTTGGAAGAGAATACTGGGGTCCTGCTTGGGGCGACGTTTGTTGGTTTCGAGGTCGGAGACTTATTGCATGCCTCGACAGTGGCAATTGTCGGTGGGATGCGGATCGATCAGATCGTTCATGCGATCCCGTCATTTCCTACCATGAGTGAAGTCTATTTGAATTTGCTGGATGCGGCAGGAATGTAGGAGTCTGGAAGCTAGTCTTGTAGTATTGACGAGATGCTCTTTCATTTTTATATGACCGCTGGAACGAAATCGTATTGTAGCATCTTTGAAACTATCCAATTCGTAGTAATTATGAAGAGCAGACCGATGGTGAGGCATTCATAAAGTATTTTGATGCTGGGCACGGTGAATTCCGACTGCATGGAACTTGACACGCAGAAAAGTTTCCGGACACTTCACGACAGCAATCAATTAATTCTCAAAGAATTTGCTTAAACATTAAGTGAAAGGCGAAGTTTCACAGATGAAATCAGCAACTGAGGCAAGCACCCGGGGTATGATATTACAGTACGTTGCAATGATACAAGTTGATTTTCATGAATTAGTCCTCATTTCTATCTGTCGATAACGACACAGCTGATGCCTTTCTCTTGAATGTGGCAAACAAACATGATGTTGACGCCAATGATTTTATGCAGCGTGTTTTCCAAGAAACGATAACATGGCCTCGACGCTCTTGGGGAAACCAGGGTTGAAATACTGCGCCAGGTGCTCCCCATCCAGAACACAAATCTCCTTGGGACACTGCAGCTTGTCATACCACCCTCGAGTAAATTCTAGCGGTCCGCAGACTACATCATTCGTCGCCATGACCCACAACACCGGCGCCTGAATGGCAGCAAACCAGTCTGTCGGTCGAGTATTGAAATCCTCCCAGAAACTGGCCAAGGTCAGCCGACCGGTAAAGGACGTGTTTCCGCCCTGCTTCGCCAATGTTTGCGCAACGACGGACCAGTCACGCACATAGTCGCCTGAAAGCACCGAGCCCCCAACGCCGGCAGCTTGATCATCAGTCAGCGGCCAAAATGGTATGGACTCTGCGTCGCTGAGCTTCCCTTGATAGCGATGGCGTTGTGCGGCTTTCCAGGTTTCTTCGCCCCAGCGGCTCTTGTCCCAGGCGCCGTCAATACAGGGCAGGAACATTATGATGCCGGCAATGCGCTTATCTAGGGCAGCTGCACTAAGAAGGAGAAACAAGTTAGCCCATACAGATGCGGAAGAAGAGAAAGGGAGGAGTGAAGGGAAACAACTCACATGGCAATCAGCCCTCCCGAATGGGCCACCCCCCATCCAAAGACTCTGTCCGAGTTGACCTCGGGAAGACTGCACACATATGTCACAGCATCGATAAAGTCCTCGGCCTGGAGCACCCAGTTGAAGTGATTCCGCGGTAGACCATCCGAGTCTCCGAAGCATCGGTTGTCGTAGGTGAGGACGTGATAGCCCGCCTGTAGAAAATGGCGGAACCAGTTTTCGAGATACTGTTCCTTTACCAGCCCGATCCCGTGGGTGAAGATGACAATGGGTGCTTGCTTTGGCGCGTTTGTGCCATGGTACAAGTTTCCTCTCAAAGTTGTTGAGTCGTACGTGCTGAACTCGACACGCTTGTACGGGAGGACCGAGTCGTAGGGTCTTAGCTGAGCAGAAGGACCAGCCATTTGTGATGTATGCTGACCAAAAAACGGAGTAATGTAGAAGCTTCCGTTGGGGTATACAGAAAAGCAATACGTAGATGATGTGCTTAATCAGGCGGTTGTGATTTCTCGAGGTAAGCAGGTCGCTTTGGACGATACGCGGTGATCAGGTATATATTATCATGAAGCTCCCTTATAATATCCATTTTGAGGACATATTCCACCAGGCGCTGGTTATTAATCAGAAGTCGTCAGAACTCCTGGTCCGCCATGTAGGTGCTGGAAAACGGATTGAGGAACCATCGCTAGATCAAAAGTATGAGCAGAAATCTTGACCAATTGCATTTGCGATAAAAGGTCTACGTTGGCCATCATGCAAAGTTTCCAAGTTGATGTCAAGGGCGTAAAGTGACATCAAACAGGTGATTACGGATGCGCTAATGTAGGCCTACAATACTGATCAGAGCCTATGGAAGTGTTCAGTGCAGGTGGGGTGAGTCAATAGCGGGTTGATCCGCTAGCTCGTCAGTTCGTAATCAATCTCAGGAAGTCAAACGTGTCTAACCAATCATTCCAACGATGAAGATTGAGTGTCTTGATTATATGGGTCGATTATTTAGGCAGTCTCGTCTCCAGACTTGTTGACATGTCATAGTCTCTAACATATGAGGGGGTTACGGCAATAGCATATATATGCTGGTGCCACGGTTAGATCTGCGATGGTTCTTCTGCCAAATGATCTGCAATCGTCCTGCCTGTATACTCGCTCCTGGGCGGCCATATCTTGCTCAATGCAATATACAAAGCCGAACTGCTCAGGAATGCATAAAAGTACCCAAGAGCATACAGATTGGACGCACCCGCCGAGACGTTCAAGCCCGATGTCACGGCTTTGGCGAAACCCGGCAGCAATGGTGCAAAGCCCACGACAAAGGCCACAACAGATCGCCAGTTGGTTCCCCACTTCTCATACGAATACATGCCGTGTGGCTGGTACATTTCGACGACATTTGCGCGCTGCTTGTTGACAATCCAGTAGTCGGAGATTAGGATGCCAGCCATGGGCGCCAGCCAGATTGAGTAGCCGTCCATGAATGTCAGCAGGGACTCGGCGGATGCGAGAATCTCCCACGGGCACATTGCCCAGGCTCCGAGAACCGCGCAGACATATTGTGCCCTGCGGATGTTGAGGTATCTCGGGAAAAGAGTCGAGAGATCGACAGCGACAGAGATGGAGTTGGCACTAATGTTAATTCCAATACTGGCAATCAAGAAGCCCAGGGCGATAAAGAAGGCCGCAGCGCGTCCTCCGGGCGACGTCCAGTTGTCAATAATCAGCATGGGATCCCAAAGCACCTCGTCGTAGATAATCCTCGAGCCATTCGCACCAATGATGCCAAATAGCATCATGACGATAAAGGCCACTGGTATGATGAATAGTTGAATGTACGGGCTGTTTGGCTTCTTGGAATACCTGGCAAAGTCATTCATGTTGACACCGAGGGTGGCAAAGTTGCCAATCATGGCGTTGACGCCAGACATGAATGCCCAGCCCAGCGATGATCCCGAGTATGAGTTGCCGTAGGTGAAGACTTGGTCGCCGCCGCCTGTGCTGTGAATCACCCATCCGAGAATGGCAAAACCGGCAATCGGTGTGACGATGGCTTTAAAGGTAAAGAACCAATGCAGTTGGTGCGCTGGAATCCAGTGGAACGGAAGAACCAGGATGAAGTAAATGAAGTAGCAAATCATGAAGCCGGTATCAATGTTGGCTGACTCGGGCAGGTGATTTGGCACATTTCTGAAATTTGGTGCCCAGGCGTATATAATGCTGCGAATACACTCTGCGCCAGTATATGTTCCAATGCCGTACCAAAAGATGCTCACAATGACTCGAAAGACGATCATCACATATGAGAAGTAGAAGCCGAAAGCCGATCGCGCCTGGACGGTGAAGGGAATGTGTAATCGAGCGCCTGTTTTTCTACAGTCAGACTGGAGAGGCGCCTCATCTTATCGATTGCACTCACCAATAACGCCATTGTAAGTAACCACCAATGCAGTGACAAAATTACCAATCACAACGGCCACGAGTGCCAGTTTCCAGGAGAGGCCAATCGCGACAAGCGACGCACCAATTCTCCAGTTTGAAATGGCAAAGGCATCGGAAATCCAATACGTGACAAAGTTATACTGATGCTCGGATTAGTCCCGGCCTCTGACTGATGAAATGTCGAGGGTGCAATTACCGTATGCCAGGTCTGCATCTCTGGCGGGACTGGGTCGAGGTCCTTGTTGCTCCATGATGTCCCCGGCGGAGCATAGCTGCTCTCTTCCACCTCGAGGGTCGCATGGCTCTTGATTCTGGACCATAATCCGCCCTGGTGCGGCTTCTCCACCGATCCCGCGACGGCGACGGGGTGAGCGTCGCTAGTAGGATAACCGGAGTCCTTCTCCATTTTCGAAACTCGACCTACACGCTTTTTGTTATGCAGTATGGGGTAGAAACAAAGCCGTCAAGTACGTAAAGGAAACACAAAAGAATGGATCCATGGCTATTTAATAGTTATTTCGACCTGCAGGCATCGAACTGCATCCCTGCGAAATTGCTTTTCTTTTCTTTGCTTGGACCGCGCTGACATATGCGAGGGTGGCAAGGGTAGTATTGATAAGAGGCTCCCCACTTGATCTTGAATGGGAATGATACCCTCAATCCTCGCAATCGGTATCCAATGATGAGTCTGGTAATTGTTCTACGTACTTACTTCGAAGCGTCCCAAGAGACTTCAGTGCCTGAATATCATTCCAGCTAAAGACTAAATTAAATAGCAATAGTCGCCTGATAAGGACAAAGGCTTGTTGGTATCATGCCATTGTGCGATACCCTTGCCGGAGGTAACCGGATAACCCAAAAGAGTATTTGCTATTCCTGAGGGTGTTGAGTAGCAGTGAATGCTTTAGCGGAGCTGACCGATGCACTTATCATTCGCCAAGTGATTATTGATAGGCGTCGTCTCGTCCGTATGTTGGGCAACACAATGTGGCGCTCGCTACTAGGTCGCATGGCCGGTAAGTGCTTCCGATACCACGGGACCTATGCTGCCTCTCTGCCGCCGGCATTGCATAGCGCGGATAGCGCCATTCCACCCATGTTTGTAGGGATATGGAACCACGACCTGTCAGTCAAAAGTCAATATACCGAATTGTCTGCATTCACTGCAGAATATCATGTGCATGTAGTGCATCTCGAGTCCAAAAAAGATGTCAACATTTTCGACAGAGTCCAATGCCACTGGATCGCATTTGGCAATTACTGCTGAAGAACTGTTCCAGCTCCGGCATGTTGCTAGAGGTACTGCGCCGCCAGACTTGATCATTCAACATGGCATTATCCTGTCAGTTCACACAGGCGAACTTCTCGAAAGAGACGTGATCATCAAGGGGCGCCACATTGCTGCTGTCACACCATGGGATTACTTTCAACGATCCCGATATCCTGATGACGCCAGCATTGAAATCATCAACGCCAAGGGCAAGTTTGTCAGCCCGGGCTTCATCGACACGCACATTCATATCGAGTACACAAAGCTGATTCCTGGCGAATTGGCAAGATTGAGTGTTGCACGGGGCACGACGACTGTCCTGGCTGACGCCAATTGCATTGCAAACGTATGTTCCAAAATTACTGCATATTTGTGCAACAGCTTTCTAAAAATGATCAGGTTCTTGGCGGTAAAGGCATGGATTTTATGGGTAAGAGGACCAACTCGTTATTGTTCTAGCCAATCATCTCATGCTCTGCTTTTTAGGAACAACCACCACGCCACTGCGGATATTCCGCCAGGTATCCCACAAGGTCCCCATGAGCGGTCCCGAGATTGAACTCGGCGGTACCTCGCTCGCCACGGAAGAGATATGCGACCGGGTATCGCGGTGCCAAGCCGCAACGCTCGGCGAGTCGAACCCGTTCTCGCTTGACATGGCGTCGGCCGAAAAGCAGGCTGCCGCGCTGCGTGCCGGTAAGAGAATTACTGGTCATTCGGCTCTTTTGGTGAATGAACCACTTTGGGCGTATTGTGCTGTAAGTTTCTGGTGTTGTGATATGTTCCGAAGGCCTCCTTTTTGTTTTACTTCTCCGAACAGCGGTTGCAACAAGTATTAGCAATCTCACAAAGTGACTATGTAAACTAAATACGGAGACTTCTGCTAATATACTACACCTATTACTAGGGCGGAATTGGTGATGATCATAATGCTCACAGGCCTGAAGACGTAATAGAGCGCCTACGTCTGGGAATGATGCTCACGGTCATGTCTGGGAGCATGAACTCCAACATTGAGCCTGTTTTCAGTAACTTTGAGCTGTACAAAGACGGCCTCAGGTACATCAGCTTCTGCGCCGACGACAAGTACTGTGAAGACTTTGATAAGACGGGCCACATTGATCTTCACGTCCGTAGAGCTATCGAATTGGGCGTGCCCATGATGGAAGCTTACAAAATGGCCACCATTAATGCAGCTTCGTATTATCGACTTGATCATTTAATTGGCAGTATTACACCTGGAAAACTGGCTGACCTGCTCATCTTGGATAATCTGGAGAGTGCGCTGTAAGTTGTTACGTGGTTCAAACTGCGCATCTCGTATACTGATACTACACAATAGCCCTGCCATTGTCATTGGCAATGGCTCGATTGTTGCCTCTGACAACAAGGCTCTGTTTACCAACACTGACACAATCCCCGAGTTTACCCTCAACACAATTCATATCAACGACCACCATCTCAAACCCTCATCGTATCATCTTTTTGCGCCGCCATCATCATCTGGAGAGCCATCTGAGGAAGCATGGGTGCAGTGCGTGGAAATGTACGACGGCTATTTCAAGCGAGCTTTCCACGCTCAACTTCCCATTGATCCAACCCCTCCTCACAATATCCTCTGTGATACAGAGAACGATATACTAAAAGTGGTCATTGTCGATCGCCATCACGCAACTGTCAACCGGGGCATTGCTTTCGTGCGCGGCTTTGGCTTGAAACGAGGGGCCATCGCAACCACTACCAACTGCGAGAACCAGAACCTCGTGGTCATTGGCGTGGATGACGAGTCCATTGCAGCGGCTGTGCAAGCAATCAAGGAACTGGGCGGCGGCATGCTAGCAGTAAGCGGCAAGGGTGAAGAAGTGTTGGGATCTGTCAAGTTGGATGTTGCAGGATGCATGTCCTCTGCACCGTGGGAAGAAGTCAGAGACAAGAGTCTGGCGCTGGACATGATCGTCAGGACGGAGCTGGGCTGCACGATGGAGCAGAATCCGTTCCTGATTGCCAGCTTTGTGGGCTTGGTCGCAGTACCCGACTTGGGCTTGACAGAGCTTGGTCTCGTGGTGGGTGGTGGTGAGGCTTTGATGAACCCAGTGTTGACTACGGAAGCGGCAGATGTTGACAAACTTGAGTCTACCTCGCAGGCAATAAGAGTATGTTGTAGATGTCCAAGCCATATACATTAATTGTTTTCAATGAATGCATTATATTTATGTATTCGACATGAGATAATATCGTTCAGCTGACATGATAGTCTCTGAGATTCCAAGTATTAGAATAGGTGTCGCTCAGGTTCCCCCAGAAGGCCAAGTCCTAGTCAACAGTCCCCAATACATGGTTGTGCCCTTTCGCGAGATTCGACTCCGTCAAACGCGCTCAAACTTCAGTATGGAAGTTAGATCGTGTAGCCCGGATTCATCTTACCTACATGTGGAAAGATTTGAACCCAATTTCGAAGTAATGAAACTCCAAAAGTCCATGTTATTCCTACATGCTTCCGTCAGAGGCGTTCGCTGGCCCTCTTCCACAGCTTTTGAACAAGTATGGTAGCCCTGTTTGTCCTCTTTGAGTTCCTTGCGAAGTCATCCTAGCGTGGGTAGTGAAAATTGGGCATCAGGTCAGCTCAATGATATGACGAAGTAGCCTTGACAGTGAAGACCTGATTGGTGAAGGTCGATCTCGGTTATTATCAAAGGTGTAGTTCCAGCGTCACAAGGTTGTGTAGTCCTTCGCGCTCCTATCATTTCGCTTCAACACAGGATGTTTGGCATGTTGAATGGTGTTTCTTTTGATGTATGGTCCTGCCGTATCGCTCTTCAACCCGATGCCGAAGCCTTCTCCGGCTTTTGTTTGACGGGCAGATTCAGGTTCAGTGGTGCCGGCTGCGTACTCTTGATGCCGCACTGGACTTCGATGCTTCGAATGACGCCCCCTACCGGGCGGAGTTCCTCCATGAAGACTGCAAGATTCGTAAAGCTCTTGCATCCAGGCTCGGCAAATACTCTAGCCTGACATCCATCTTCCACTACAAAGACACTGTTAGCCATTTTCACGTAGACTATATACAAGTTTATGCGCCACTTTTTCTAAGCCTTTGCTCCGTAAAACCCCTTAACTAAGCACGAGTAGATATTCTTTCTTGTTGTGAGGGAATCTAGTAATGTCCGCAAAAGTCTCAAGGACTGTCACTTACTGTTTGCCATAAAGGTCCCACACTCGGCCTGCGCGGCTCTCGTGACATTATAACACGTCGGCCCCGTCGGCGTTGCAATACCTGCACCCTTGGGAACATTCAATTGAAAGACCGGTGTACCGCGACATTCCTTTGGTCCTGGCGAGGAGCTGTAGAGCAGAGCGGTAATCGGTAGTATCGGTTTGGCTGGCATGGCCTGCGGCGTGGGCTGGATCGCCGGCCGCGACGAGGGCAGAGTCGCGTTGATGACGGGGACGATGGTTTCGACCATTGCTTCCTCGCCAATCTTGGAAACATCTTCCTGTGCTACGGCGCCATCGACCATGAGGGCCGCTTGCTGGTCGCTGAGTCGACGCCGCTGTGCCTCGCCGGGGAGGGCACATGCGGCGATGAGCAATGCTACGATGGGCGACGGAAAACGCATCGCGTCTGCTTTGGTGGAATTATCCTAGGCAGAGTATTCTGGGGAATCAATCATGCTCTGCTTTGTCTTTTTGAAATCTGGGGTTGTTGGATTTTTATATGCCGTCTCATGATACGCCAAGATGGCGACTCCGCATGCTTGGCGTTTCATACCGAACAACCCTGAGCATCTGAGCTCTACGCAAGGAGCGATGGATTGTGTGAAGTTTTTAGAGTTGCAGCCAGCGAATGAAATAAAAAGTTCATATCGATGCGTCCTACCACTTCTTCAATAATCTTATTGTGTCTTGTTCGGCCATGGAAGACTTGTTGTATCAGTAGTTATTCACCTCCAACTTGCCAACTTTCAGCTATTCTGTCGCGACTTGCCCACGAGCCAACCGTGCGCGCCATGTCAAGCGGTGCTGACTTCCACATGTTGTGATTGGGGGATTGAATGGGCAGTCAAATAAAAGTCGAGTAATCTGTCATTGGTTCACTGGCGGGTTTACATTAGGTCTGGGGACAGGTACAATATTGTATCAGTAATAAGCCAGTTGAATCTGGGAGAAGGACAGAAGAGCCTATGGCGTCATGCGGTAAGAGCCAAGCCATGAGCTCCAAATCCTCAGTGCCGATATTACTGCCGGTCGCGTTTGGCTGCATTCATCCTCTACCTTGTAGTGTTTGATCAACCTGATGGCATTCTAGAACCTACACAAACACATGTATAAATAGTTCCAAGTCACAAGTATTTCTTCGTGTTTGCTCAAGTTAGCTCTTAGGTAAGGGGACAATGGAAAACATATTTGCCTTAGCATGAGTTTCCTTACTCGAAGCGGTCCATTATCTGCTGTTAGTCGAGCGACCTAGTGCGTCAGGGCCCTCAGGTTGTCAGGATTCAGGCCGATCTGGGGACCAGTGATGAACAAAGTGGTGCTAAAAGTGCCCCTCAATTCGGGAAATGCCGCCCCTCACTTGCCCCAGAGGCGCTGGCTGTTTGTTCGTCACACCCCTTTGCTTGTGACTGCTCAGCAGCTACGTAGGTAGCCTAATAATGGGACAACACGGAGAAAGCGCCGATGCGCTGCGCATTAACTGACACCAAACTACAATCGTCACTTGACATCGGGCCGCCATTGACGACCTCTCTTGCATCTCCTCCTTCGCCCTTCTTTGACTCGCCCTTGACTCACCCTTCTTGTCTTTTGTTCTTCTTCTCAACTCAGCTACAACCACAAATCACTAAACATCACAACGCTGCTCTCGTCCTGCGCAACCTACTGCGAAGACCGCCGAAAAAAAAAGTACCCTTGTTCCTGTACCCGCTCCCCCCAGCGGTGACCTCGATCCTTATCACCAACCGAGCCCCCCGATAAGCCGACTCTCCGACACAGGCCGTCAAGATGAGTAGCCCTCGCAGACGTATTGAGACTGATGTAAGTCCCTTCGCAAGAGATAGTCGGGTCAACATGCATGTTGCAAACGCCATACTAACCATGAGTTTTGCCTCCAGGTCATGAAGTAACCATGACCCTCTGCCAATGGCTTGGTGTACATTCGCTGACCCGATCTACAGGATGTACGGCGCAAACCCCCTCGACAACGACGATTATTGCCCCGGACCCTCTGGATGCTAATGCTATGTCGAAAATAGGCTCATGAGCGACTACGAGGTCACTCTGGTCAATGATAATAGTAACTTGGATCCTCCCTGTTTATGCGACGCCAGACCGCAGGCAGACTAACCTTTGTTACAGTGTAACACGCGACCACTCTTTTCTACCTCCGATAAACAAGCGCTTATAATGATGTAGGCAAGAGTTCTATGTGCGATTCAAGGGACCGTCTGAGAGTGCGTATTTCCTATCCGTCACTGACAACGCCAAGTCTTTCCGCTAATACGTGTGACAATAGCACCCTTCGAAGACGGAGTGTGGAAAGTCCACGTCGAGTTGCCCGACCAATACCCGTATAAGTCGCCCAGTATCGGCTTCGTCAACCGCATCTACCATCCCAACATCGATGAGCTGTGAGTGTTTTGGTCTCCCGAATGAAACACATAACAGCAGTTCAAGAGAAGGAACAGTCACTAAAAAGAGACGGTTTTCTTTTACAGGTCCGGCTCTGTCTGCCTGGATGTCATCAACCAGACCTGGTCTCCGATGTTCGATATGATCAATATTTTCGAGGTCTTTTTGCCCCAGCTTCTACGTTATCCCAACCCTGCGGATCCTCTGAACGGCGAGGCGGCGGCACTGCTCATGAGAGAACCAAAGAGCTACGATGCAAAAGTCAAGGGTACGCGGCCAATCGCACCGATACACGAAGTTTTGGAACAAACACGGCTGACAAGAATCGCAGAATATGTGACAAAATACGCCAGCAAGGACGCTGTTGATGAGGCCGGCGCCGAGAGCGAGGACGACGACGACATGTCTTCCGTGGCCAGTTTCGGGGATGAGGAAGAAGAGCCGCTCGGTCAGATGGACGATGTATGAACTGGCGGCCAGCCATAATGTTTTCTTGAGTTATCTGTTTCACACGACCACAAGTCAGGATCAAGGAGTCCCGGATTGGTATCATGGCTTGGGACAGGTTCATCCGTTTGGAGTTTGCATATAATTGATTTCTAGGGGTTTAAACCTGTCAGCGAGTCGCCATGTTGATATTTTTAGGTGGTCCTGGTGTTTTGCACGTCGACTGGCTTCTGAATCTTTTACTAAACAGTTGTCTCCATTCTCACACTCAGCAACATATGTTCTATTCAAAGTGATCAGTCGTGCCGAAATTACCCAACTACGGGGTACCCGGGTTGTTCAAGATACATTCGTCCGACTTCTTCTTTGGGGACGCTCTCTGAAAATGAACAGCCTTCATGCCAATGGGCTTCAACAATTCCAGTCTCTCAAGAATTGTGTTCATCTCTTCGTCATTTCTCCAACCACCGATCTCAACGACTTTGGGAGCTTGGTAACAAGGACCTCCAAAGTCTTTCTCGCACCATTCAGCGTTGACTGGGCCCTTGAAGCTATCTGTGAGGGTGTTGAGTACCCACTCGACCTTTCTACAGCATCCAAACCCGCAGGAGCACTCATCCAAGTCAATGTGTAACCTTTCCAGACTACGCATCTCCCGCATTGCGAGTATCTTTTGAGTCCACCTGTTCTGCAAGGAAACATTTCTACTGTTGTGCAGACGGCCTAGAAACTCCTGCACGGCCGGCGGCGGTATGTGGTCGAAAGCCCCTATAAACTGACCCTGGTTGTTCTTCATAGTGGGGATATAGGCGTCAAAAGTGTAGCTGACATCGCGCATTGAAAGTGTCAGCTCCTTTAGCTCTACGTCAAACTCGTTCTTTGGATCTTCGCCATTGAGGAACCGGGGCCATGAACAATCGCGGCCAGGAAGGATGAACCTGTTGTTCTGGAAGAAGACACGACTGGCCTCAAGATGGAATTGCCTGCTGACACCTCTCAAGGCGCCCGTGCAGGGAAGGAGAGGCAAATTGGAGCCCAACAATTGATTGTTCCAGAGATTCGGACATCGGTCGTGGATCCGAACCATTTGGTTGAAATCTTTCCCTCGCGCAACGCATATTCGCTCCCCGAATCGTTTGGCGTCAGTCACGACGAGGTGGCGATAGACCATATCGCGCAGCTCGCGCGGCAGGGACATGAAGCCGTGGAACTCGGTCACGCTCTTGCGAAGTTGTCGCAGGTGGTGTACAGGCTGTTCCATCTCGGTGGTATCCCGAACTTTGGCCAGTGAACCCGAACTCGGGCCCTCTTCCTGGCTTCGCCGTTGTTGCAGCCACTCTGCCGTGTCAAAGGGGCCATGGTAGTTCTTTACACGGCCGCGCCACTCCACCAGGCGCACGCTGGCAAAGTATTCAATGGCTCGCGATTGTAGTGTTGGATTGCGTGTGAACTATACGGTCAATTCTAATCAGTCGTCTGTTACAAGGATGAAGCGGAAATATAATGCATCCTTACAAGACACTCGGGGAGGCTTCCAATAATTTGGGTCTCCCATTCTTTTGCTTGCTCATATGATAGTTGAATGGCCATGATTACGATTGAAATCAAGAAGAATATTAGAATGTAGAAAAGGTTGAAGACAATTGGGTATTAATTGGTGAACTTCAAAACCAGAAGACTATAGATGAGTACGGATGTGATGAGAAGAGAAACAAAACGGTAATGGGATGCAAAAGAAGCGAAGAGCAAGTTCGAGGGCATCAGTTCGCGTTTCTCCCCCTCGGTATTTGTAGTGGCCCTGGGCGATCAATCCTCCACTTTGTCAAAGCAATCCGAAGGAGCAAATATATTTGGTTTTTGATTTGATTTACTTCATGTGAAGATTTCAGTGTTGCGAGAGATGGCTTCGGAGTCTTTGGCAAGCAATGAAGCTGGCAAAAGCAAAATCTATATGCACGACCACCTGGGCAAGGGTCAACAACAGCCAACCACTTGCATATTTCTTATGCACTAGAACCATTTAAGATTGTGACGCGAACACGCGAGCTGTGCCCATAAGACTGCCGATGATAAGAATTTCTTTTTCATCCATGGCAGAACATTTCGGTACCTCCTTTGAGCCGTGAGTCACATTTCCAACGCGTGAATGGTGGATATGGATGTCATCACAGCGATAGGACCCAGCAGCATGTTTTCTTTTTGTGGTGACTAAAGGACATGGGTCAAAGTCCGTACATATCAAATCGACTACGGAAGATTCGGTGGATGGAGCATCCCTCTGGTAGGCGATGCTTTGAACCAATTCAAATTCCCATTTTTGGGCTTGCTCATATGGTACTGCAATTGCCATGATTGTGGTGGTCGAGCCAAGGGATATGAAGAAGAAAGGTTGCTCAAATTGATCAAAACAGCAAATATTGAGAAGGCTTATGAGGGAGGTATCACAGGTCGGGATGAGACAAATTGGTGAACAGCAGGAGGTGAAAGACATGCAAAAGAGAAAGAATTTGCATATTATACACGGAAGACGTGTACGCGCTTTCCCAATTATCATACGAAGAAACCTTAAAATGCAACAGCGTAGGTTTGCTTGGTTTGAAGATAACTTCCTCACAACAAGACTGCCGGAAAGCTACATGATAAGAGCCCGAGGTACTATATACACTTTGGAGGAATACTTGTGAGCCACTATTGCCACTACTTGCAAAAGCATTACCAAATTGACTTTGTGACACGAATCCAACGCGAGCCATGTTTACGCGATGGCTTGGGTCATGAATCAACAAATCTTCCAAGCAATAAGTCCTGGACCTTCATGCGCGTTGTGAATTACATTCTCAGTGAGCGGATGTCAATTGCGGCCTCGTCACCGCGACTTAGCCATTCTGCTAACTGGTTTAGTATGGTAGAAATCACAGAATAAAATACCATCCCTGTATCATTAATACATGTCTCTGTTATTTCACTGTGAGTCTACTCTAAGTCTAGATAAATAAATGCTAGTAGCGGGGGTATCATTGAATCCATTGTCCATAACGCCTTACAAAACTCGTTGCAGCCCATAAATATCATCAGTCTGTGTCAGAGTCGTAGCTCACCAAAGCCACCGATGCCGTGTCCCTTTTCACCTTGTGCTCCGGGGACGATCTGCCAGTCTCTGGATCTTCATCTTCAACACGCTTCCGCTTGATACCTGGCATCCTATGGGAAGCTTTAGTGACAGACGCGCTCCTGTCCAAATTCAAAAATGGATCAGTGACAACTCGCGTATTCCCGACTAATTCAGACACCAAGTTGTCCTTTGTCTGCTCCGCCTTGACTTCGGATTTGAGCCGCTTTGCCCCAATCAAAGCTTCGTTCTTGGGCCTTGGGGCCTTTTTGTCGAATAAAGGTCGGCTCAAGCCTTTTCGTTCCAAATCGTCCTCTCGACCGTCTTGCAAAGTCGAGCCAAAGTCGATTAGACCGGCCCGTCGCTTGTCCTCTTCTCTCTCGGCCACAAGTTCAATACCCAAACTCAGTTTGTCTTTTAGTTCCTCTGTCTTGAGCGCGTCCTTTTCCCGCTCGTGCCGACCGACCCTGAATTCTTTTCTCAACCGTCGGTTCATCTCGTAAGGATCTTCCCACGTCCTGTTATTGGTCTCTTGCAGCTCCTCCACCCTCTGCCTCCCGACAATCAGCTGTTCGCGATCCTCGATGGTCTTTTCGAGTCTCGCAAACGAGTTGTTTCGGAGCTTCTCCCGCTCGGCGTCGGTCAAGATCTCCAAGTCGCCCTCGCGGACCTTGCCCTCGGCATCGTCGCGGCGCCGGCCGCCCTCGGTCACCACGTACGCCGTGTTCTGCGGATCGGTCCGGACCTCGATGGTGCCGCCGCAGTCGGCGTGCTTCATGCGAAACGCAAAGATGGGGGTCGAGTAGTAGGAGCCCACGCGGCTCTTGGCGGCGTTGAAGCGCACGCCCTGCCCGATTATGGTCGGCTTGGGGCAGGTCCCGCACCACACGGCAAAGGGCATCTCGAAGCGCACCGTCAGGGCGCCGGGCTTGGACGCCCGCGAGCCGAGCGGGTGCTTCTTGTGTAGCTTGTTGCCCGAGACCGTCCCCTCGAGGTCCGGGGGGACGTACCGGCCCATGTTGAAGCCCTGCATCTTGAGCTAGGGAATGGCGCCGGCGAGCGCAACTCGATACTGTATGTTGCCTAGTTGTTGCTACGGGCGGATGGACAGGGCAACGAGGGACGTCGTTATTGAGAATATTGTCTGCGCAGCTGCTTCTGCGCGATGCGCGCAAGCGGACAACTTTCGAGGGTTGCCACTGGTGAATGCGACTGACTGTGCAAAAGGATATTTCCTTTCCGGGGTGTTTGGAGGGACTTTACAAAGTTTAGGCAGCGGGGTGACAAGTGCGTCACAGTCTGGAACCCGCTAATGACCAGAGCCGGCAGCCAACTTTAGGTAGGTCCGTTTACCCCAGATTTTTAAGTCTATAAGCTTTGAATTTGGTTACCTTCTGCTTCTCAACATTTACCGATCATGCATCTGCATCTGCATTGGCGTCTGCATTGCATGGTCGACGGAAAGCCTAATCTGCCATCTTTTGCATGTAAACAAAGACACGGTATTGAACCAGAGCACCATTTTTTTTATTTTTTTAACACCAAGAAGAACTCCTTCATCGGGAATAATAGATCGCGACCTCGATCTCTGGATTGGACACAATGGTATGTGCGTTTGGATATATGGGTCTGTTCAATAGAAACAATGCGCGTATGAAGTATTATGGTGTCGGGACTAGATTGGAGAAAACGTATTACTTTCATTACCTGGCATCGGCCGCGATCACTCCTCAGATTATTTCAACTTGAGCAAAGCTACGATTTCTGTGAAATCGTTTTGGAATTTTGACATCTAGATGAGAAATGACCACTAGGTAGACGCTGCGAGAGCCTGAGCGACGTCCGCCTTGAGCTCAATTCTCGTATCTTGAACGATCATTGCCAAGCTAAGCTTTAAAGGCCCAGAATTCTGAGATTCCAATCTGCCTCAGAATGAGTTTCGCGGTTAATGGTAAATGGTCTCTCGCGGCTAGTCAACGACTAAACACCGAGGATCGACACGGCTTGAAACATTCTAGCGAACTTTCATCCGTTCGTAACTCCGTGGCATCGCCGGATCGTCTATTCCCACAATGCCAAGGTGGGAAAGATATTCTTGGCTGACGGCACTTGACTGTAGCAAAATGGATCCTTGAAAATAATCATCGGCGCCATGCCCAGGTCCTCTCAGCCAGTCCCAATATTCAAGCGTTCTTGGGGATTTCCATTTTTATTACAGCTTGACTAGGTGGATCAATGCCTTGGTATCTTGATTGGATCGTATATACGAGTTGCTCGCCTGCATTGCAAACGCAACATGTTTGACGGTACAATATCATGTCATGGTGGACAACAGATCATGTCTGGGATTTATGCTTGGCCAGGAATCGCTAATTTCGCATCCCTTGGCGTGTAGGACCATCAGCACGCTCTGGAGTATGTGTCTTTTGTACAGAAATATGTCTCTTCTCGAGCCATCCCTTTTCTTCTTTTCTTGTACAGATAACGTTGACAGGCAGTCATGACGATACGATCAAGATGGTCCAGCGAGCTGGCCAAATTCATACTTCCAAGCTTTGCCCAAGACTGGCTACACACTACTCGCCCACGGCCAAAGAAGACGCACTCGACATCATACCTCGACGGGCTTCGAGGTTTAGCAGCTTTGGCAGTGTTGGGCTACCACTTTACCGACTATAACCTCAAATTCTTTCACCCAGGTTATGGCGTAGAAGAATCCTCTTCACTATTACAGTTGCCATATGTCCGTTTATTGTATGCGGGTAAACCCATGGTTCATCTTTTCTTTGTTGTCTCTGGGTTTGCTTTATCGATTCGACCTCTACAGCAGCTCGTGGCAGGCCAGCATGATGAGTGTCAGGAAACACTATCGTCGTCGATCTTTAGAAGACCAATCAGACTCTTGGGGCCATGTCTTGTCCTGACCTTTTCACTCGTCTTTTGGGCCCGTGCTGGATATTTTTTGCATTACCTCAAGTATCAACCTACCTTGTGGGCTCAGATCTCTGATTGGAGCTCCGACTTCTTCCTTCGTATTGCTTGGCCCTGGAGTTGGGACTTCGGGGAGCGACCCAAGTACAATGTGCATCTCTGGACAATTCCGATCGAGTTATCGCACTCTTACCTCCTGTTTCTGACCATACTGTTGATTGCACATCTTCGACCTACGTTTCGACTTCCGATTCTGATTTCAATCATGAAATACACCCTGCAATGCGGACGATGGGCAGCCTTTGAGTTTATAGGGGGTTGCCTACTGGCATACATACATATTCGCCAAGAGCAGGACTCTGAAGAAGAGACAACGAAAGCCCAAAGTCTTTTGTGGTCGATTTGGCATGGTCTTGTTAACATCATTCTCATATTGATGTTTCTGGCAGGTGCCTTCGTCATGTCCTGGCCGACGGACTTCAAGCAACTTCCCGAGACATATCAATTCTTGGTAGCCCATGTACCAGAACCCTTTGCCAATAATGCGTCGGACTTTTGGTTCGCGCTTTCGGCCTTTGCTGTCGTAGGATCAATAGGCCACTTGAGAACCCTGCGCCAATGTCTTGAGCTGCCCTTTCCTCAATACCTGGGCAGGATCAGTTTCTCCCTTTATATCCTCCAGCATCCCTTTCTGAACCTAATTCAACCTTACCTCATGGGCGCGGAAGCACGGCCTGCCAGCGGCAATCAACCGGCTATACCCGGCTGGGGTCTGAGAGGCTGGCCTGGCGTCGAGACATGGCGGCAACGCGTCATCACGTGGTTTATAGGATGGATGATTGTGGTGCTGCTGCAGATCTGGCTGGCCGACATGTACACGCGATGGATCGATCAGCCGTGCGTAAGGCTCGCAAAGGCGGCAGAGCGATGGATGTGTCTTCAGGCTGATCGGCAACCCGAAAGACTTGGCACCGAGGAAAAGTCGTTGTTGACTGACCAACTCCGAGTCAACTCTGAACCTAGTAGCGACTCCCCCGTCTGACACTTTTTTTTTCTTTCTGGCATTTGGCAGTAACGTGGCAAAGAAATTTCCCAAGGGTATGCAGCCGCGCCCGAATGACCGGTAGCTCAAACCTTGACATCACAATACGAACATTGGCGCGGCCTTTTTACCTTCCAGTACGCACGTTGAGCGCATTCCTTTTTTGCATCATCTGGTTTGGAGTACATATGACCTGGCTTTTATTGTGACAACAACCAAAATATGTTTCGACGCAGCATCACCAGCTCCGTCGTCACGCGTCTGGAGTGTAAATAAAACACCATAGCCAGCCCACCTCCTATTGTCGTCGCTCTTCATCCGCCCTCTGAAATATCTTTGCGATCAATACACACAAGGTCCAGACAAATCAATTCAATCCATCATGTTGGGCTTTGTCATTCGCCTCACTGTCGCTCTGGCGTCAAGTGTCATCTGCACCATGGCAGATGCTGCGGCCGTAAGCCATATGGTTGAGCGCCGCGTCACCAATGCAGACGGCAAAACCGCCACGATCCTGGTGAACCGCGAGCTCACTCATACTTCCAACAAGGTCCTCAGAACAGACTACGGGCCCAGCAGTACCTTCTTCCCTTCCGATCAGTTCGTATCGCTGTGCACTCCTACCAGCGACATTGGATCTACCGTCATTGACAGCCCCTACACCGAGGATTGTAGTTACATTCTCAGTTACTACCGTAGCGAGGACCATTGGGGCTGGTGGAACCTAGACGGTCTCGTCCCTGGTGTAGACTATGCCTTCATCAAGCACAACACTTGCTCCCTGTACGGCCGAGTTCCTGACGGTCATACATCCTTGCAGTAAGCAACTATACTCTCTTGTCACGAATCTTATGCCCACTAACACGATCGCCCGTAGAATCTCCAATGCTGATGCCGAGGTTTTTGTCAACACAACCATCAAGAAATACAGCACAAAATTTGACGATGGCAAGTTCGACCGGGTACAGGGTGATGGGACTATCGACTGCTGGGAATCGAATGGAGCCGTCGAAGTGGTCGCCACGCTGAGTCTCAGACGCTAGGACAGCTTTCATGACCTTGTTTTGATAATTCCTCGACTGATTAGCATTGCGCCTCGCGAGCCCTTCAGCATTATTTCTAGAACGAATTCATCATTTTTGTATTGTTGGATTACCCCATTAACCAAGGAAAATAATTTTCACATTGTGCTCAACATGTCACCAGTGCATAAAATAATTCGTGGGGATTCGTTCTTTTTTACTACGTCTAGATACTATACTTACCGCGTCTAGGCAGACTTCTTACATTAGACTTACCGATTCTTACCCAAGTTTTGGCCAGTTCCTGCAGCATTTTAGCTGGTAGCCTGCTGAAATACCTGTCGACGGGATTATGTTAATAAAGTGCAAATCACGGCAGCATGGCTGGCTTTATCTGAGGGATGAGTTCTGGGTTCCGTCTCCATGTCACCTGATCTCCTTTGAGCGGTGGATAACATCGCTCATGCGGAGTCGTTCTCGCGATATAATTAGCAGTCTCGGGAAGCTTTAGGACATTCCGCACAAACGCATCAATGGTCATGGCACCTTCGGAGGCTTCACCATTCTCTCCAATCAACGACAGCGTGGGGACCAGGTGCAGCCAGAATAACGTACCGTTGGCCCGGCGGCCCAAGTCGACGACCGCCGCCAGAATGTGCGACCAGTGTAGTGCCCACTCGGGGTTGAGGGTGCCGGCGCCCTGACGGCATTCTATAGTTGGCTTGACGTGATTGAGGAGGTTGTCAAAGGTATAGGCAGGGCGGTCGGGCGCCGTCATCATCTTGATCACGGCGGGCACGCTCGTTGTTCCCAAGAGCGCCTCGACGCCGCGCTGGAGGGTGGCGCGGGGGGTCGGCACTTCGGGTTCGTACTCGCGCGTCCATTCATCCCACGTGTTAACAGTGTGACGAGGGTTGTTGGCCTCTTCAGCCGTCATTCCTGCACCCGCGTTGGTCCAGTTGCGGATGCTGGGGTGGTTAAACGGGTCCAGGCGGCGGTGTCCGGGATGAAGGCTATTGAAGAGTCTCTCGACGCACAAGAATAGGGCGGCGAGTTGTTTTGCGGCGTCGGCGTCGAAAAAGACATTTCCCTGGCCAATGTGAATATGTAATCCACAGCATTTCGGTGTAAAACACAGGAATACATTCTGGATTATCTCCAATACCGTTTTGATCTGCTTGTCAGCATCGGGATCATTGTCGAGCAGAGGGGGCGATACAATCTCCACGTCGGCGAGTTGATATGGTCCGGCGTCCTCGGACCAATGATCCGCCCAGAGTGCCCCGAGACTAGCGTCTGATTTGATATTCCAACGATAGTAGACCGGAGCGCCAGCCACTTGGGCGTTCGGGTGACCGGGCTCAGGGGGGAGGGTATCGTAGGTCTCGACGGATCCGGGGTCGTTGCAGTCGATGCCGTGCATAGTCAAGAGCCCGTACAAGATGTGATGGCACTCGTTGCGTGCGTCTGCAAACATGATCTCCGGCACATCATGGTAGAAATTTTCTCTGGGTAGCACAATACAACCAGCGTACATGGTAAAGTGTTTACCCTCGGGAATGACAATGTCTTGGTAGCCGTCAACCTTGTCAAAGCGAAATGGTATAAGGAATTCAAACTCAAACCCTCGAGTCAGAGGAGGGAAGCGCGTCGCTTTCATACCAGGTGTGGGAGGCTGGGACGACATGATTGATTAGGGGGACTTTTGAAGAGGCGTATTCAGTTTCTCTGCATTCGCGGATGATTCTGAAGATATAGTTTCAATTTCAAAGCGAATGCTAATACTAGATGTACTCCCTTATATTTATACATGATCCTATTCGATACAACGTGCTTGATGCCTACTACTTGACAAAACAATGTATATGGTGTAGGCAACACAGAATCCTTTGCAAAAGAATACAACTCTTTGTCCCAAGAAACTCCCGTAATGGATCTTTGTTGGGCCCTGGCAGCGCAGCTCCAATTCAATAGGACCCTTTGTCGCCATCAACAACCTTGTGTTTACAATGTCATTGTACCACCGTTGAATATGATTCTGAATATTTTCCGGGCTATCATGAGCAAGAGATTTGCGCAAATGGCAGAACCATTTTTCCCTCAAGAATCGGTATGAGAGGCGGGAACAAGATTGACAGCCTTCCTAAAGACGTTGTTAGGGTCGTAAACTGTCTTGAGTTGCCGAAGCCTTTCGACGTTTGGCCCAAATACACGATCAGCCTTGACAAAGGCGCGGTCGCTTTCCACGACGGGGTCTGGGGTTTTGTTGTCTTGTTAGCTAGTGCCAAAACATGACTCGAAAGCCCAGGCAAATGGAATCACTTACTTAGGTAATTGTAGTATGTACCACCGCGATCGCCAGATTCATCACCCTTCCATCCATTTTCCTTCATGAATCCGGCAATCGCGGCGCAGATTCTCTTGGCTTCTTTGTCTCGCTCCTCGGTATCCCACGATATCACAATGATGACATTGTATGCGGTGCCCCCTCGGCCTGCAAATGCCGTATGACTTGTAGGGACGGATCGGACTTTGGTGTGCGGTGTGAGCTCGAATCCCACCATGCTCCGTGCTTTCAATTCTTCATTCCCGGGCTTGGAAAGCAGTGCGTGGAACATGTCGGATGCCTTTTGTATCAGATCAACATCCACCGGGCACAGAAAGTTGGCTCCACTAAACAAGTATCGCTTGCCGTGAGGAACCTTTGGCTCGGGAAATGTGTTGGCCTTTGGGTACGGGATGACGGCCGTCTGATCCATCACCTTGCCAAGCGCCAGGACTGGAGCGTAAAACGACTCGGCGGATTCCTTGTCGCCGTTGTAAAATAATGATGCCGCAATGACTGGTTCCAGCGTCTTTGGGTGACATGCCAGCATCGGCATCATGTACTGGTCGCCATTCGTCTTGCGGACAAAGTCATTCATGAACGACACGATTTGCGGTATGGCCGATAGCGGCCAGACGACGACGCCTCCCCAGACTTCTCCCTGCGGAAAGATGCGCGAGGTAAACGATGTCACGACGCCAAAGCTTTGGCCCGCACCACGTAGTGCCCAAAAGAGATCAGGGTTCTCGCCTTCGTTTGCAGTAACAACGTCGCCGTTTGCCAAGACGACCTCACAGCTGATGAGGCAGTCAATACTGAGACCATATCGTCCGGTCAGCATTCCATAGCCACCGCCGAGGATCAAACCGCCCACTCCGGTATGACTGACAGTGCCACCAACAGTTGCATAGCCCCTCTCCCATAATGCCGAGTCGACATCACCCCAGATACAGCCACCGCCGAATGTGGCGGACTGTGTCTCCTCGTGGACATATACCGAGCGGAGAAGACTGAGATCAATCACCATACCCCCATCCGAGGACGAACCACCGCTTGGGTTATGGCCGCCGCCGCGAACAACAAACGGGATTGAGTTTGATGTTGCAAATTTTACAGCTGCGCTGGTTTCTGTCGAGTCTGCTGGCCGAATGACAAGTGCCTAGGCTGGTGTCAGCTTTAAATAACTTGCAAATTGCAATGGTATAAGGTCACTGTGATTAGTGAGGACATACTGCAGGACGAACACAAGTGGCGCTCCAGCGTTGAAGACTGTCCGGGTAACCCTCATCTCCCGGTACTAAAACATCACCTTTCGTAATGAGATTTCGAAGTTCGGCGATTATAGGGGCCATTTCGTCTGTCTTTTGTTTTTTTTAAATACGAGCAATTGGGAACAAGTACCCTTCAAATTGCAGCTACAATAAACAAGGTAATATAGCTGGCACGACAAGCACTTTGAACAAAGGAGTCAGAGTAGTCTATTATAGCAACCAACTGGAGCTCGAGCTCCAGGTTTTAAATGCCAATCGCTGTACATTCATCAGTGACTCGTTACACATCCATTGCAGCGCTGACACCGCCATGTTGAATGCCCAAAATTGCCTGACTCGGAATCGTGCATTGTAAGACCGTTTTTAGTGCACGCCCTTACCCACGCTGCTGGGTCGTCTTTATGTAGGGGGTTTTCCTCAAACGCCTACATTGGCGTGCCACTTGGGTCTAATAAAGACTCAGCTGTTAACCATCAGCATACTAGATGCGCCACAAATCAATCGAAACAGCAACAGGTCAGCGAATGTAGCAAGGGCTGATTGGCTTTGTGTGTCCAAGCGCGCAATCACATGAGTGACACGTAGCGCAGCATTTCAGCTGGTCAGCATGTCTGTGGCGAGTTTCTATGCAAGGCGAATGTCTGGATATGCTTTGTGTAACAAATGTTTATTGATGACCTGATACATTTACCGGCTTACGATAGATGAAACATGCACGTTTCCGGCAATGCACGGCAATAGGTGAGAACGTCGACATGTCCGAGTATGAATACATCAAACTTGCCTCAGTTTCGTGAGTTGAGATGACAAATAAGACCCCTTTGTCTACAGAACCAGCTGCCCGTTACCTCCCACTCCTTCTTGGGGTCTACTAGTCGAATGTCATATCTAGACACCAAGGTGGCAGTAATCTTGTACACCTCCATCAGGGCTAGATTCCGGCCAATGCAAATGTGCGACCCTCCACCAAAGGTGAGGTCAGCCGCGTTGAAGAGCTTGAGCCGCTTGTGGTACGCCTCGTCGGTCTCGTCCGCGGGACCCGGGCTGTGCCCCTGCAGCCAGCGCTCGGGTCGGAACATCTCGGCGTCGTCACCCCAGACGCCCCGGTTCCGGTGGACGACGTAGGGGTTGATGCCCACGGCCGTGCCGGCGGGGATGAAGCGCCCGTCGGGTAGCGATAGACCGGACTCGGGGACGTAGCGCTCGAGGAGCATGCAGACTCCGGGGTGTATGCGTGTGGCTTCACGGACAACAGCTTCCAGGTCTGAATAATACGTATTAGTGTATGGTAACCAACGAAAGAGACGGGAACATTTACTCACATGGCAGAGCTCTCGCAGCGCTAAAGGACGCGACTTCTCCGAGATTGGCAGCAGTGATTTCATCCTTGAGTCTGCGGTACACCGCTGGGTCTCTGAGAACATGATAGAATATGGCCCGGACCGTAATGGCAGTAGTGTCTGCGCCGGCAATGAGGTTCACAAGCATGTAGCCAATGATGACGCCATCGTCAACCGTGTCTGGATGAGCCTTTTTGGCGTCGAGAAAGTGCTGAAGAAAATCCGGGACTTTGGGGTCAAAGCTTTTATCGTTGCCCTGAATTCGTGCCACCAAGTGTTCCAGTGCGATGCGCGTCACGTTGTTCAAATTTGGTGGTCCGATTCGCATCACTGGGTTCTTGTCTAGGACGAAATCTAGAAACGGGATTTGCCCAACAGCGGAAAAGCTGCGCGTGTATCATGGTCAGTTGCTGTGGCCTTGTGAGAGACAAAGAAAAAAGGCTTATGTTGGTGACCTACTAGTCCAGTGTCTTGTCTGCGAACCCAATGGTTCCGTCAAAATCATGGCCCTTGTCCATGTACCCAAATCGCTGGCTCATGGTTGCGGCACCGATCAAGTCCCAAGCATCTTGGGATTGACATGATTAGTATCAGAAACATCATAAAACTGCGGCATGCGTTAACCTACAAAAGGCAATCCATTCACCCAGGTCGCATACTCGGCCACTTTGGGGGCCCTTGGCGAACCGAGTATCGAGGTGTGCACAAAAGTCTTTAATGGTCTTGTCCATGAGTGGCTCCAGCGCCAACACACTTCCCTGGGAGTAGTACCTGATGACTGGACGCTTGATACGGGCATGTTCAGCATGGTCTGTCTGGCTGAATAGATGGTAAGTAATCTTGCCATTGACGACGGCGCTGTTGTTGTGGTAAAACTCCGTCTTTGAGACAACAACCAACTCGTGTTAGTCAATCTTAATATCCTCGTTTACATATAGGTACGTCTACTTACCTTGCGCCATTTGCCGTCCGTGCCGTACATGATCTTGATCAGCTCGGGAAAGTCAAGGTCCAACAGGTTCGGGCCAATCCGAATCACCGGCCCGTACTTGTCATGGAGATCCTGGATCCTGAGGTGGTAGTTGCCCGTCCTGACGAGGAAGAAGCGCCAGAGGTTGGTCCATCCTGTACATTTCGCTTCAGTATCACGTCAAAAAGTCATGATGTAAAAGGACACGCAGTAACTCACTGGCCAGGGGATGGCCTGGGTAGCCTCGCAACGGCGACAACCACTCAGAGACTAAAGATACACCAAGCCATGTGGCAATGGCTATAGCCAGGGTTACAACCGCGGTAGATCTCAAGTCGGGAGGCTGCTTGAAAATCTGCATGATCCTCTCCGTGTATGCAGAATAGATGACAGTGTGCGCAACCGACATTTTCTGCTGTGCTGTGTTTTTTCTTCTTCTTGTCTGGGTATTCCTGGAACAGAATGCGGGTGTGCTTTTTCTTGGGCAAAATATCACCGGGACCTCGGAATACCACGCACATTTAAGCTTGATCACTTGTCGAATGTGCACCGCAGCATTGGTTGGAGGCTGTTGCATGCACAGAACTTTTGTATTAATGGTGACATTGGAAAATGCCAGCCCTGCATGTGGCAACAGGCTTTGGGGGTCCCCCCTTATCCTGCGTTGTAACTTGAGCCCTGCAGACGGTATCAAGGCTGCAGTTGGCTATGGTTTCTTCTTTTCCGGAAAAAGTTTCCCCTTGCACAGAGTGAGGAAGTCATTATTTTGGCATTGTGGTGTGGAGTGATTCATCAAGTGATTGATCTTCTTTCCTCAGGAATAAAGTTTACTATGACTAGCACTCTTGTAATGACAGAATGAAGCCCTTGTCGGAATGTTGAGCATGAAGGCTGATGATACAAATCTCCCGGTCGGGCAACCACATGAACCGGTGGACGAACGGCAACGGCGACAAGGCTTTGCCCACATCGCCCCCGACATGGCCAAGAGCCTACGACCAGTGAGCATAAGATATTACTATGCCTCCGTATGCAAGGAGCCGAAAGAGACGTATACCTGGCCGCAGGGATATCCAAGCAGCCAACCGCATGTCTTGGATACGGCCCGAGATGCAGAGGGGCCGTTGGTATAGCCTGACACTATCAACTGAAACTGCAGAATGCAACGCGTCCCGAGCCGGTGAGAAATCCTTTCAAAAGACATCCAGGTGCCCGGGGGCGGTTGCGGGGGAATTGATATACTGCAAGGAAGATTTAAGTTCTGGACAATATTGCAACCCTGACGATGTCAAATCCTGTTCGAGACAGCCGGATTTGATACCCTGGTTTTCCGCATTCCGTTGCCCAACCGCCAACTATAGACCCCGCCCCCCATATGCTGGGTTGTGTAACGACGACAACAAATCATACCTCATGCGTCGGTGGGGAATACGGATAGCTGCAGGTATCAAAGATTCCCAATCCTCTGATGGGCTGGATCGTCAAGGGCTAGTACGTGTCTGGATGCGGCTTTGCACGAACGCGACATGATTGGCATAGTACTCTCTGGATCGCTCATGGATGGTCATGTTCGTGGGGGCAGCGGGAAAATGTCTTCGTGATGAACCAAGAAGTTGAAAAATAAATCAAGTAATCCATGGTGTTTTGATAAACCTCCAACACTCCAGGAAAAGGACCATTCTATTATATCTGCAGCATTCATTCGTATGAGAGCGCTCTGCATAGGTTGACAACAAATCGAACCTACAATTCATGACGGGTTATTTACGGTTCACTATTATCAGAGATACCCGCGATTATCATTGCTTCCATCTATTATGGGTTGCTATATGATTAGTAAACATGGCGCAGGTTGTAAGGTCACAATATAAGTAACTCAACTGAAGATCGTCCAAAGTACTTCAAGGGTTATGCGGAGTACGCGCCAGACTCTTCATAACCAACTACATATGGAGTATTTCAGTATTTGACGATGTCATTCTTCAAAAGTGCAATTCCATGACCAGCCTTGGGGGCTACACACCATATTGGGCAAACCTCGTGGCAAGTAGGTACCATGACTGGTAACAGCGCTTGGGTGACACAGCAGTATATGCAATTTTAATAGAATCCTCGACAACGGTCCTATACAGGGTCATGGTAATTTATATCCCAATTCTGCAAAAGAGTAGCCTTGCAGATCCGAGACAACAGGCAGAAATGTAGGCAAAGTAGATGATTTACTCAAGAACATTACTTCCAGATACGAGCATTGAGGATGCAGTTCCTGGTTTCCGCCCGCGTTCATTACTTCCATCTACTTGGCGATGGCCCAATAGCGCTCGCAGCCAAGAATACTCCACGACATTACCAGCTCATTATGAGACAGTCTCTTTGTCTACTGCGCCTCGGGGCAGTTTCAGCATGTGCAATGAGCCATCAGCTCAAGCGTCTTGCAATTCGAGTCATCACAACGCGCATATCACTTTTTTCTCGGGAGAGTCGCCAACAGACGAGAGAGTGCTTTGACTCAAAACAGGTCAATAATTGACCGGGGAATCGCGTCACTACCCGAGCCGTTTTATGCGCTGCAAAAAAACGCAATGACACTCGAGGACGAGGCTGGATCACGGACCAACGATTACTACTCCATGATGTCGCATTGCATATCTCAACCTTAATATAACTTTAAAGGAGTTTCTTCTCCCCCAGCGTCGAACAGTAAAATATGGGAAGTGATTCAACAGTATAGAGATTCGTACATCAACAGAAACTTCATCCTCTCAAGCTGACTTGCAACATTCTTTCTGTAATTTTCTATCACCAACACGAGGCCGCCCACAGATTTTCGTCGAAAGTGCAGCTTTATCACCGCATCAAATTCAAACTCCAAGGTCTAGCAAAATGGCATATGGCGGCGATGCTCCATCTGCCGTCACGGCCATGTGGGTGTTGACAGTTCTGACACTGGTATTTGTCGTCCTCCGCACCTATACAAGAGCCCATGTCGTCAAGGCATATGGTATCGACGACCACGTCTACAATCTGGCATTTGTACGTCTCTAACCACTAAACCAATCCAACGACGCAGGGACAATACAAAAGACAAACTAATGACTAGAAACCCAAAACAGATCCTCCTACTCTGCTACGTAATCTTCATTACCATCTCGGGCCACTACGGCTTTGGCAAGTCCATGATCGACATACCCGAGGCCGAAGACGCCGTGCGCGCCGTACTGTTCGAGGCCATTGGGCAGACGTTTGCCGTGGTCGGCATGGCCGTGGCCAAGTGGTCCCTGGGCCTGTTCCTGCTGCGGCTCGTCACCGAGCCCTGGCACAAGGCCGCCATCTGGACCGCCATGTGCGTGCTCATGTCGGCCTCGGTCAGCGTCTGCTTCGTCTTTTGGCTGCAGTGCTCTCCGCCCGCCTACCTGTGGGACAAGCGCATTGTGGGCGTCTGCAAGGTCAATAGCACGCCTGTCAGTATGCTGCTGTGTAGTGAGTGTAACGTGTCCCGGTACTCAGTTATGTGACAACTAATACTGTCTCGTCTAGTCTTGTGTGTCATGGTTGATTTCTTCTTTGCCTTGTTCCCGTGGTTGTTCATCTGGAAGTTACAGATGAACAAGAGGGAGAAGCTCGTTATCCTTTCCAGTATGAGTCTGGGTGTCATGTAAGCCATGAGTCTTGTACTCCCTTCACGACTGTTTCTAGCATCAAGAACTATACTCTAACGAGAAGACAAAAGTGCCGGCGCATGCGGCATCAAACGTACGCTCGAAGTCCCCGAACTGTCAAGTCCCGACTACTTGAGTGAGTGCCCTCCTCCACTCTCGGTTTTCCTCTGAAAATTTCAGACGTGAGAAGCAATGCTGACTGTTTTTACCTATAGAGGCCACAGTCGGTCTGATTGTGTGGTCTGCCGCTGAAATCTCAGTCACCATGATCTGCATCGGCATCCCTATCTGCCGGCCCCTGTACCGGACATTTCTGGAGAAACTCACATCGCAGCTCTCGGGCAATGGAGCTTCGGGCAACAGTCGTGGGGCCGGCAGCGGCATCAAGACCTTGGGAGGCTGGTTCCCAAGTCACAGTCCCAAATCATACGGCCTGCGCACCTTGGGCAGCTCCGAGTACCAAGGTCAACACGCCCACGACGACGACAACGACGAAGACCATCATCACACGGCCGTGGAGCTCGAGGGCGGCAAAGCCGTGATGGAACAGGAAAGCGTCTTTGCCCAGCCGGATCATCAGTCCGAGACCAGCTCAAGCCCGGGCGTAGTAGGCAGCTATACGGGCACCAAGACCTTTGCCGTCAGCACCGGCCGTAGGCACAGCGACGAAGACAGCGAGCAGGAGATTCTCGGTCTCCAAGTTGAACATCATAATTGTAACAAGACGGATGGACACAACAGAGATCGTCGCCATGCAAAGACCATCAAGGTTACGGAGGAGTATCAGGTTACTAGCAGCACGCGTCGCTTCAATTGAAACAGCTCCGTTCATCTTTGGCTCTGACGAATCTAGACCCAAGCGAGAGCAGGTAGGAAACGATACCATTGACAGTATTGAGCTACAGTACAGCGTAGCGTCGCATGGGCTCATCGACCTCTGTATTCTTCACCAACTGGGTTTTAGCTACTGTTGAATAGACTTCCCACTAACAAATCCGACTTTGTCGTTTGCCACATCATAATTGCAGTAGAATATATTAATCATTGGCAATGATGAATGAGAGCAAACACATCTGTCCATCCTTGATCCCAACCACCCCCCCC